>NC_092501.1:103172191-103479795 GCF_047511675.1 Marmota flaviventris | reverse complement strand
CCTCTGTAGGAGACTCCCTGTAAATGCTGCTTCTGTATGTTTGGGTGACAACAGGCAAATTTCCCCTTCTCCAGTTATAAATAAATAAATAATCACAGAACTGCATCAACACAAGTTTGAGCTTCATAAATCCTAGAGAGAAATCTGTAGAAAGCTTATAATCAGCTATGTAAATCTGGTGCCTTTTCAAATTGAGAGACATCGAATGCTGAGAAAGCTGTTCAGCATGTTGGTGTTTGATATTTACAGACATTGTGGTATGTAATAGGATGGGTATTATAAATTCAGAGGTGTTTCTGAAAACAGAAAGACAGAAGGTCTTGGCATAGTTGAGTGAAAGCTAGATCTAAATAGCAGAATCCACATACAGACACCCTCACCTCCTAATAAATACACCTCCTCAAAAGGTCTTCTTATCTTCCCTTCTTATAAAGGTTACCATAATGCAGATTCATTATCAGTCCCACTGGGTAGCATATAGCTCAGTAAGAAATTGCTTTTGTTAGCATGCTTATAGAAAGAGATTAGCTATTTCATCAGATCTCTTGGGGCTATTTGAAATTTTGGGAATTCTCTCTGTAATTTAAAATGGAAGTTAAAGCCAATGTGAATAGACTAGGGAAAATCTCACAAATTAAACCTCTCCATCTGGAAGTTTCCTCATCACTCATTGCAAAACTATGAGCTGAAATTACATTTTTTTACAGGCAGGAGAGATTTCATCAATGATGATGCAATTACATGCGTATTAATGTTTTAATAATTAGGTATTTCAGTTGCAAAGTAAAACTTAAAATAATGCAAATGCTTAATGGTGTTTTGAATTTAATTTTTTTCTCTTTATTGAATGTATATTACTCAGATTTTATCCCTGAAGTCATCTATTTACATATTTTAGACCATGACTTGAGTCCCTGTGGAATGTGTGTAGGAGAGTCTCTAGTCTCACCTGTACTGCATGTGAGGGATGAGGCATAGAGGAATAAGGGGAACCTGCCAGCTTCTATCTATATAACAACATTGTCCTATAATATCAGCTCAGACACCCCTTTTTCTGTGAGTCTATGTTCCCATACATCAAATACTTATGTCAGCTAAAACGTTAATGGAGAGATTATTACATGCCAGGCACTGTGTTAAAAACTTACTATGAATTATCTCATTTAATCCTCACAACAGGTGAGAGAGACAGTTATTCTTACTTCAATGCAGAGGTTAAATCACTTGCCCACCCTACCCCAGGGCCCCCTTTCTTTTCCACTACTATTTACATTCCTTGCTGGTTTCTCTTATTTTCCCACTCGTCTGTCTTTCACATGTTCAACTTAGTTGTGCCCCTGTCTTCCTAACACAACTGCCTGGAGAATCCCCAGTCAGTACTAACAGAGCAATCTGCTCTCCTACTGGATGACTGAGCTTTGCTAAAGACTCTCCCACAGCTATGCAGAATGGTATCCTTAATTACTCATGGCTCTTGGTTGCAAGCTTTGAGTGTAAGCTAGCTTATGCAGAAAGGGACTGAATAAGCTCACATCATCACATTAATAGGTCAGGGCTCCAGTTAGTCTCAGGGTTGACTGCAACCAAGAGATCCAGACATCTGGTTGTATTATCTCTGATCTCTGATGGCACATTTGACAGGGTGCCTTCTTCAGTCTCAGTCTTGGTTCTACATAGCTAATTTCACTGCTCCAAGTAGCAATCATGCTCAATGCCTCTAGTGCTAGCACCAGAGGTGGATTGAGATGTGTTTCCCTGGTACCCAAGATTAGAAATCCAAAAAGGGCTCTGATGGAGTCACCTTGGGACATTTGAACATTTCTGGATGAAGAAACTGGTCCAGGGCGGCTTCAAGTAAAGATTAAGAATGTAAGGGATGTGAAGTTATATGCTTGGAGCTCAAAACCTGGTCTGCATGTGACCTGGGACAAGTTTACATCTCTGTGCCTTTATTTACTTATCTAAGCAAAGGAGATAACAATTGTACCCATATCATTGCATTTTTATGATGTTTAAATGAATTTCTATACAGAACTTAGAACTGTGACTTATTGTGAATATGTTAGTAATCACCAATCATTCTGGCCTTAGGACTGGTTCAGCTTGAGTCAAATACTCACTCACAGCTCAATCAATGTGGCCAACAAGGCAGAATAATCTAAATCACTGCAGCTTTAACGTGAAGGATACACTTAGCATGGGGTGGGCTAAGAAATTTTCCAGAAGGGAAAGATATTTCTTAAATGAAAGAGTGAGGAGTACTAAACAGACAAATCATGAAATTTTTTTCATGAAAAACAATGATCTGCTATTTCAGTGGACAGCCATTCAACAATTATTTTGTGTCTTTAATCAGTTCCATCTCTCTTTCCCCTCAGTGATAATTTCAAAGCTTCCTCAAAGATTGGGTCCAACACATTAAATACTAGATCCATTATTTCTAATGACACACTTTCTATTGCAAGAAGAAATTTAAAATTTAAAATTTCTAGGTCTTTATCATTTTTGTTGTTCTTGTTGTTGTTTTTGGTGGTGTTGGATATTGAATCTAGAGCTCATGCATGCTAAGCAAGCACTCTATCAACTGAGCTACATCCCGGCCCAGGTCTTTATCATTACTTACTTGACTGTTGCTGGGGTCTCCCATCTGAACCCTTTGCCAGCCTTGTCCTTCATCCACCCACATTATTTCCAGATCCATCCTGGAACTTGAAAGTATCATTTTCAATATGAATCTTGAATAGGGGCCATAGTCTATAGACTAAAACTCTTCAATTTCACCCCTTTTACCTCAGAATGAATTTCAGGGTAATATGTAACTATGTCCTGGAAGACTTTTTCTCTCCTGTTTTTGTATTCTAATACCAGATACAATTCTTGTATTAGAAAGTCTACAGTGCAATATTTGTAAATTAAAATTATACCACTACTCTGGTGAAAATACTTCCATTGATTGTAATTAGACTTCAAGCCACATTCTGTTCTTCTTCAGAACATTATTGATAACTTGGAATTCTACCAGGAGTTGTTTGTGTTTTTATTGTGTGACTTCTCCTATTGTTAAAAAGTTCCTTTAGATCATTTATATTTTATTATCTTATTATCTGTCTAGTATAGTGATTGGAATATGAAAGTGACTCAATATTTGTTAAATGAGAAATGACTACTTGCAGATAGGTATACCATGTCATTTCATGCATCTGAGATTTTGGCTGACTACTTTCTCCAATATTTATTTGCTTAGCTAACTCTTTGTCACCCTCTGGGATATCACTCGAAGTAAAATTCTCCAAACACACAAAAAAGCCAACTATCCCACTTCTGTGCTCTCATGTCGCCTTACACCTTCCTCAGTTTTTTTATTTGTTATGATATACTAACATTATCTCCCCTCTTTAATGGCAGGGAACAGGTCTCAATCATCTTCTAATTAATGTAGTTTAGCATATTAAATATAACAATCCTCAGACCTACCTTTGCTTTTTTTAAGAAGTAAGTAAACTCCATCTCAATGACCAAACAAATTTTGAATGAAGAAAATACTAAAGAATAAATTTATTTAAGTAATTGTATTCTACTTTTTAATTAATATTTTTTCTTCTAATCTAAATCCTATTTCTTTTCTCACTTTATTTTGTCTAGGCCTTAGCTATTATTAATCCATTTTCTATGAAATTATTTTCTTGAATTCCTGTTTTATCTTGGTCATTTAAATTTTGAATGAACTTATATTATTCCATATGATCAGCTAGAGAATAGGGTATTTTGCCCTGTATATTACTAGGAAAAAAAAAGCATATATGCATACAACAAGCATTTGTTAATTTGATTAAATTTGGAACATAAATTCAGAGACATTTATAATATCTATTCTATTATCTCAGCAAGCTATTTCTGCATTAAAGTACAACACAGAGCTTAGTGGCTTATAAAACATTGTGATATTGTTTTTGTGTGGCTGAGATGGCTCTTCTGGTCTGGGTCATCTCTGCTAGGTTGGGTGTTCTGGGATGGCTTCATTATCATTGGTAATTCAGAAGTTGATGTGATAACAAGGCTGGGCCTTCAGCAGGCTCTTCTGTTGGATGTTGCACATAATAACTGATGGACATATGAAAAATGTTCTCCATGTGATATGAACTGAATGGTGTCCCACCCAAATTCATAGATTAAAAGCTTAACTCCTAAAATGACCATATTTGGATATGGCTTCTTAGGAGATAATTAATATTAAATGAGGTTATAAGGTTGGTGCCCTAATTTGATATAGTGAATTTATAGGAAGCGAAGTCTCCCTCTCTTTCTCTCTCTCTCTCTCCTGCTCATGCACCAAGAAAAGTCCACAAGAACACAGTGAGGAGACCATCTGCAAGCCAGGACAAGAGCCTTCACCAGAAACTTAATTATCAGGTACCTTAATCTTGGACTTGCTAGCTTTCAGAACTGTCAGAAATAAATTTTTGTTGCTTAAGCCACCAGGTCTATAATATTTTGTTATAGCAACCAGAGCAGACTATAAAACACTATAATGGATATATACATCTTCAAACTTATTGGGTAAGGTTAAGTTTTCTCAATTATTATATTAATTTATATTTCATAAGTTATTCATAAATTAATATAATAATTGAGGAAACTATTTAACCTTCCTAATATCTGATATTATTAAAGGTAAAAAATTGCTAGTCCAGTGGGTATGAGATAGAAACCAACTGCAGTTTTAATTTATATTTCCTTATTATTATGTTTGAGTATTTTTCATATGTTTTTGGCTATTTGAATCCTCTTCTACCAAGTATGTTATTTTTGCCCATTGTTACATGGTACTATTTATGTTTTTCTTTTTGATGTATGAAATTTATGTATTCTGAACACATACACTATCATTTGTATGTTCCCCAGTCTGTGGCTTGTATATTCACATTATTTTATGATAGCTTTTGATGAACAGAAGTTTTTAATTTCAACATAGTCCAACACTGGTTTTTATTTTTCTTCCTAGACATCTCTATTTATATCTTAGATAAGAAATTTCTCTACCTCAAGAATATAACATTATTATTTAGAGCTTTTTAAAAATTTTTGTTTTACTTTACATATTTAACTTTTAATATGATGGGAGCTGATGAGTTTAACAGCAGGAATGGAGGATTCGGAGGAGGAGTGGAGAGGATGTTGCTAATGGCATCTGGTGGGTAGAGGCCAGGAATGCTGCTCAACATCCTACAATACACAGGACGGCTACTTACAGCAAGGAATTATCCAGACCAAAACATTAGTAATGCTGAGGCTTAGGGATCTTTGTAGTAACAGTTCACATTATACAGATAATCATCATGAGCAGTATTCTTAAGTACTTTATATATGCTTAAAGAGAGTGTATTCTACAGTTGTGGGTGTAATTGGTTTCTCTGTTCTGTGTGCTTCTTTCAGTTAACCTTGTTAATTTTTTTGTTTAAAGCTTTCAAAATTTTACTGATTTTTTGAGGACATGATTTATTATTATTGAGAGAGCTACGTTTAAATATCTTGGTATGTGGATTAGTCTATTGTTCCTTTAGTTCTGACAAATCTTGCTTTAAATGATTTGAGGTTGTGTTTTTAGGTGATACAAGGTTAGAATTAATACATCTTTCTGGTGAACTGAACTGTGTACCATTTTTAAGAGTCTTATAACAATACATTTTCCTTAAGTCTATTTTGCCTAGTATATTTTTATAAACATATTTGATTCTTTTATTTTTTAACTATTCTTCTGTTGTAGCCCTTACTACATAATAACTGATGGACATGTGAAAAATGTTCTCCATGTGCTATGAACATAAACACATAGCCCTTACTATGTGTTTATGTTGTCTTATCAATGTTCCCATATGTTAGGGTATCCCTTATAATCAGCAACAAGGTAGTTTCAATCCACATGGAAACCTTCTGGGCTTTAAATATGACTTTTAGTTTATTTGTATTAAAATCATTTTAAAATTTCTATCTCTCATCTTATTTTGTGATTTTATTTGTACCATCATGTTATATTTTGTATTTTCCCCCTTGCCTCTTAATATCTATTCCTGACTTCCTTAAGTCAACTATCACTGTGGTAGGTGACAAATAATTTCATCTATTTCTCTCATTCTTCCTATAGTCACACATGGTCGTTTTGTTCATATAAGGAGGAGCTTGTTCTTCTTCCTAAATTATTTTTTACTTGTTTTTAAAATCAATGTAATTCTTCCATTTTTCTCTATTTTTATATTAACACTGGCCCAGATTTGGCCAATTTGAGCCTATTGCAGCCAACTCCTGTCATTTTGACATGCCCACAGCATTCTTAGTTCCTGGCACGAAATCCGTGTTCATCTTATGGTTTCTATGCCTCAGTTCTGGAATCAGCTATTTCTGTTACTAACTCAGTTCTCATGCAAGATTGTATATAGAAACAAACATCAGATGCTAGGTCTTTCATTGCTATGCATGTTTCATTAATTGTGGACTCTCTCAGTAAACAAAGTAAAAAATATGTGTGAATACACATAAATAAATAGAAAAATTATCTGTGTGTCACATATACTAATATCTACTCCTATGTCTATTATTTTCACCTATCAATATCTGTGTGTTGGTAAATCAATTTTATTGATCTAATTATCTACCCTGTGAACTTGTACAATATTTCCACATTTGATCTAATAATGCCATTATGTTCATTCTAGTTTAGTTTCCCCGCTTTCTGCTTTTCTGAGAAATCTAACTTCTCTTATCCTCAATATTTGTCTAATTATTTGTCTAATTTCTATAATAACAAGTATCCCAAGCATGCTGGCTATCTTCTTGGCTTTGACCCATCTGCTCTCTCATCAGACCATGATCCTTTCACTGGCTCCTCAGCTAACTGCCTTAACAACAACCACCCCATCACCACCTTCTGGACTTTACTGTGGTCTTTATCCTCAATCCTACTGGTCTCTGGCCATTTCTTGACTTCACTACCTTTGCCAGCCCTGTCTGTGTCCCATAAAAAGGGAAAGAGAAAGAAGAAGAAGAAGAAGAAGAAGAAGAAGAAGAAGAAGCAGGGTCCTGAAATTTGGAGCTGAAGTTTATCTTAATATTTAAATGCACCCAGGCTAAAGCAGGTTTCAATGTTCTGCATTTTCCTTCCCTTTTTCATTTATTTACTGGTCTAAGAAGAACACAATTTATTACCCCATTTTTCAAAATTGTTAACCTTTCTGTAAAAGACAATCACAACCATCACCACTACAAGCCAGCTGAGTGTAACTCTTCAAAGCATTTCCATGACCTAACATTCTTTTTGATTTAAAGAAAACTATGTCTCCATTTTCTGCCTCAACTTCTTCAAAATATCCTCCAAACTGGTCATGTTAAAGGGCACATATGTGAAGAAGATTCATAATGTTAGCCACTTTCCCAGGATACGATGCAAACAACCTCCCTTGCAGAGTTCACAGCACAAATTTTCTTGATGCACACTTTGACTTGGATAAGCTGTTGAGATTCCTTTTATTATAGGTACCACATTTGCTTTTCACATTTTGACTAAAATTTTCAACTTCTTTATCAGCAACTGATTATTTCCCAGTTGAAATATATTAGTTAGTTAGGACTCAATATTATTACTGAAAAATCCCAGGCATATTACATTTGGTGTGTGGTGTGCAAATGAGAAACAACTGGTTTAGAGAAAATAGCTTTCTCTTTCCAATCACTCAGATGCACACACTCAAAGGCAAAATCAGATCCTGATTTGTAAATGTTTGTCATACAATCTCTATACTAACTCTTCATCTCTCTGAATACACCATTTTATAACATGGGTGAAAAAAATTATGACAAGTGGAGGGAGTCAAGAAATAAATCCAAAGGATTTAAAAGTAGAATACTTTAACCATTGAGAATACCCTTAATTTGAAATATTTTACATCAATGCCAATTTCTTTGTGTTTCTGTATGTTCCCTCTACATCCCATTTCTGGATCTTTAAAACAAATAAAATAAACATATAAGTAAGTTTTTGACTAGTTTTGATTAGTCCATGCCATTTTATCTGTACTGCAGTTAAGGATCTTCCTCTGAAATTTTTCAGTCTCATCCCATAATCTCAAACCTCCCAACAGACCTTTCCATTCAATCTGCTTATTCTTATTCTCCCTAATGCCAGGTAGAGTGTTGGGCAAAAGCTGGATACAATGCGCCAGGTTTACTGAGAAGAGAGGATGCTGAGCTCTTCAAACCACCTTTCTCAATATTGTCCCTTTGGAGAGTTTAGTTCTTCCAGGAGTTGCTTTCTCAGAGCACATTGGCAGCAGTGTTTTAGCAGTACGTAGACCTCAGGACACTGTCTTCATGAAACTTGGGGATTGAAGACCCAATGCAGGATCATTTATCAATTTAAAAGAACCTCACGATTAGACATTTTTTAAAAAGCAAAAATTTAAATGTCAAGAAATGGAATAGAAATAAAGAAATAGATACCTGTCCTTCCCACTCATGCATTACTATAAACTAAATTAAAGACAAACATGAAAGTTATTTTTAAAAATGCATTTGATATGTGACCCAGAGTACCAACGCAGAATAGAATTTGCATGGTAATAGAATATCATATATTTAATATCTCAGTAATCATAACTATTAAAACCCTCATAATAACACTTTGCACCAACTGGGTACCTTTCATCCAGGGATCTCAAAGCCCTTTCTAAGCTTTAATTAATTCTCCTAACACTTCTACAAGATAGATAAATATCATTACGCCCATCCTCCTGATGAAGAAACAAACATTGAGGTTGCGACTGCCCCCAGGCTGTTCTGTAGGGCTGTGGCTGTTCTGAGGGTAAGAGCTCGGTGAGCACAATTCCCATCCCGTACAACATTCTTCCATTACTTTACATTCACTCTAAGCATGCTGAGTTCCCAGAAAATTGCCTTAAAATTGTCAATGAGCTGTAAAATAATTTTAAGAATATACGAAATTCTCCAATGAAACTAATAAAAATAGGACCACAGGAATAGGATAGCATGTGAACATTCCCCTGACATTCACTTCCAAAGCTTTGTTCTCTACATGTCACAACAAATAAGACAGAAGTCTATAATCAATTTGTACTTGCCATGCCTCTTCTTTAAAATTTCATAATTATACCACATCACTGTTTTTACTTTCTTTACTTGTTCAATTTCTCTGTGGTGTTTTGCATAGAAAAGTTTAACTCAGACTGATTCAATTTATTTTAAAGTGGGATGTGATAGATTAAAAATTGAAAATATCTGTGTTCATTCTTCTTAAGATGCTGAAAACTTTAAACATAAATTTACACATATATAAAACACCCTCAGGCTTCTGAGATATAACTTGTGCTTTTTTAAATTTTTCTCTGTCTGCCTTGATATTCTGGTTACCAGTTAATTTTATGCTTTTTCTAGATTCTTTCTTCGGTTTTCCAGTACTATGGAAAAGTTTTTCATTTTGTTGTGGATATTCCTTGCAAATAAATACACACTGCGAATACAGCATTGCTCACCACACTCAATAACACAAAAACTCACACATACATTTAATTAAGTCTAAGATAGAATTTGGGGGAGTCAGATAATTATATCCCAGACAAAAATTTATAGTACCAAAAGGGTATAGACAGTGTCATAGATATTCAAATCCTATAAACCAATTCAGAACTAGTTATGGTAATAGTTTATGAATTCTAATTATAGAGTCTGGGATCTGCTAATGTTAAGTTAGAGTCTAATAATAGATAATGTGAAGTCTGATTCCAGAGCATCTTACCCATGCCTAGAAATCTACTAGAGCTGGCAGATAAAAGTAAGTCATATTTATTGTTCTATTAATTGTTTAATGATATCCTGAAGGTATTCCAGAAAATTCAGTTCTATTTAAGCATGTGAATCTTGTATTATATATATATATTTTTAACATTATGAACTGTCTAAATATTTTGGCCTTACTGAAGTTGTTTTATTTTTTTATCTGCTTTTCTGAAGTTTTATTACTATTTTTTGTTTATCTTCCATCTTGCCTCTTTCTATCCCCTTTCCTAATCTCACTACCAGTCAGCCTGTTTGAGGTTATCTTTACTAAGTAATGTGGATCTGAAATACTTTTAGCCTTTGTAGTGATATTTATGTTGTTGTTTTTTTAATCTCCAGTGATATTGTCTATTTAGATTGCTTGCCATAATCATTAACATAGCTCTTGTATTTAAGAAGTAACCTGGGTTTTGAAACCACAAGTGCCATTTTGTTCTAATCAAGCTTTTCTTAAATTTATGTATAGGCCACAGTAATTTTTACCTTTAACTTTCCACTCTCTGGACTTGAGTTAACACTACATACTTTCTCATATAACTCCAGATACTACCCAGTTTATATGATATAGAAGTAGAAAACTACACAAATTTATATTTCTGACAGATGAAAATGTTGGGAAGTAAGAGGAATGTAGATAACATTGTAGTAACTTTGGCCCATCCACAAAGTAATGATTGGATGCATGTTTGTAAATCCTTCTAAAGGCTGAATCATTCTTTAATACTGATGGGACACCTTTAATCTTCTGTGATTTACTGCAAAGAGTGCTATATATTTCACATGCTTCTAATTGATTCTAGAATGTCTCTTTCCAACATTTACCTTTAAATGCTATCTCACACATCTGACATCTTCAGCTAACTAATACTGAGTCACCACGAGTAGATTCAGCTCACCCCGTACCCCAGGTTAGCAACAGGGCCAGACATGCAGGCGGACGGGCCCCAGGCAATCTTTTCAGCCTCCCACAAAATAATTATTGAGTAATCACTCAGGGCAGGGATTACGTTGTTGCAGGTTAAGAAGAACAAGAAAGGGTGGGCAGAGAATAATTGGGTTGTGTTGAAAGTTTTCCTGAGATGACAATTTAAAATATTTCCTTTGGTGGAATATGGTATACTCCCAAAAGAAAATTGTCAAGAGTTAAAATATTCATATTTAAAAAGTCATGACATAGGGACTGGAGTTGTGGCTCAGTGGCGGAGCGCTTGCCTCACACAAGTGAGGCACTGGGTTCGATCTTCAGCACCACATAAAAATAAATAAACAATACAAAGATTTTTTTAAAAAGTCATGGCATAGTTAATGTGATATCACATGATTTAAAATTGGTGGATGACAGGAGTGAAAAGCTTTTCTTAAATCAGAAGCTATCATTTTTTAAAAAATATTAAGAGCTACACAGAAGGACAAAGAAAAATTCACAATATGTTTCACTTATTTAAATAACAATAATAACAGAGGAATATAACAGTGTATTTTCAAATTAACATAAATATACTTAAGTTTAGGTATTGTGAATATTTGAGAGGAGACTTCCCAGGAGGAAGAAATAGAGGTAGAGTTAGCCTTATAAAAGAAGAGAACAGATATGTTTTCTCCAAGGAAACACCTCAAGGAAAAACGACCACTTTCTCTTTCTCTAATCCTGATGACCTAGTTCCCAACATCTTCTTGGTCCAGTTTGTTAATACTTCTGCCAGTACAAAAAAGCCATAGTCTCTTTGAGCCCTCCTCATCCCAGCATGCTGGGCTACCATCCATTCCAATCATTATCGCTATTCCTTAGGGACACTCATTTGTCGTTCATCTACTTTTCTTTTTTTCCAGGTGGTGGGTACCAGTGTTTGAACTCAGGGACACTTGACCACTGAGCCACATCCCCAGCCCTATTTTGTATTTTATTAGCGACAGTGTCTCACTGAGTTGCATAGCTCCTCACTTTTGCTGAGGCTGGCTTTGAACTCATGATCCTCCTTCCTCTGCCTTTCTCCTCCATCCACTTTTGATAAAACTTCTGATCACTGAATTTGGTCTAGTCTTTGGAATTTGTGTATGTAATTTATGTGAGAAAATAAATAAGGAAAGATCTCAAATCTCTTTCCTATAATATTTTAAGGCAACTCAACATAGATTTTTTGAGTAAGCTATAATTGGACAGTTATTAATATTCTATTCAAGTAAAGTTTATCTTTTAGCATATAAAGTAGCATATTTATTTTTATAGTTAGTACTTCTAATTGGTCTTGAGCTCTTTTATGAAAAATCTGTGTATGACCCATATTTGTCATTTGATTCCAGAGTATATCATGATAATTAATTTTCTTTTTTTAAGAAAACCAACCCAGATAAACTGATATGCCAAAAAATTTTATGTTTCTATTTTCAAATGTATAAAGTAAAATTTAAAAAAAAGTTCATGGAAGCTATATAAAAATAGTGGTTTTACTATTTGAAGATTATTTATCAAATTCTTTGTGATGTAAATAACTTTTATTTATAGATCACATTAAGTGTGAATTAGTCATGAAGAGAAAAATAAGCAATATCATGTAAGCAAATGATTTTATAAGAAAGATGTGGTTAAAGTAATGTAAAAATTACAACATATTTCTTGTATCTAAATTTTCATACTTTGAAATTGTTGATCAGTAAAGAAAATATGGCCAAGCCTTGTGGTCATGCCTGTACCAGCCACTTGGAGGCTGAGGCAGGAGAATTACAAGTTCAAAAGAGGCCCTAAGCAACTTAGTGAGACCTTGTCTCAAAATACAAAATAAAAAGGATTACGAATGTGGCTCCATGGTTAAGTCCCTCTGGATTCAATTTCCAGTCCAAAAAAAAAAAAAAAAAAAACCCAAAAACTTTTAAACAAAGAGAACAAAACCAAAGTTTCAAAATCATCATCCACAGCATTATACCACTACCTTAAAAATATGAATGTAATTTTTTGAATAATTCAAAAGAATACAAGTTTAACTTTAAAATAAATTACAATTTCCTTTCTAAAGTCAGAGTGTCTGGAATGAAATTTTGCCTTTGTCCTGTGTTGGACAAGTTAATTAATGCTAGACTAATTACTTAACATCTCTAGGTCTCAGTTCTCTCACCTGTAAAGTGGGGATAATGATACATTTGTCTTAGTGATTAAGTGAGAAAATCCACGGAAGGCAGAGCCTGATACACACACACCTCTGTCTTGATTTTTAAATCATACATGAGGTCACATATTATACATATTATAAGTCTTTTCCCTTATATAATGTATCTTATCTTATATATGCTTTATTATATATGTAGAGCTCAATAAGCTTTGTTGAATGAATGATTTTTTTGCAAATATGAATGATCATTATTAGCTTTAATATATTTTATGGTCAGACATATTGTAATTGACTCAGTGACTTTTGTTACATGTTTAATCTCTTATCCTACTGAATTTTATTATTAATACTATAACATTATTATAGCTGCTGCAGCTTCTCCTCTGATTCCTCTTCCTCTTCCTTCCTTTCTTTGTTCCTTCCTTTTTGGGGGCTGGAGATTAAATTCTGGGCCTTAATCAAGTTAATTTCTTGACTACATTTTAGAGGACTGTGACTTCCATTTAATTCATCCTCTGTAATGGAAATATATATATTGCATTAAGGTTCTCTTATACTGAGTATTCTGGGTGTCAGTTAGATTCTTCTTAAAGTATGTACCCAAGAAGATTTGGAAGGTGTATGTGAAGTGGAAACTGTGCTCTTTCCTACTTGGGACATTTCTATTAGAAAATACAGTTGGTATGATTCTTGCCATTACGTTAATGTCTGTGCTGTGGCCTCTCCTGTGACTTGGTGATGGTCTGCTACACTGCCTTGACCGTCCTGACCCATCCCAGCTGCTACTGCTGGCAGGTCAAGAACAACCTTATGATAGCAACCTCAGCAATCCTCTCTGTAGCCCAACTTTAGAGGCACATTTCAGCCCTGCTGTCTACAAGACTGTGCAAAGAGTCATAGCTGAAAGAGCTGAGACTTGGCAATGGGCTAGTCATTCTGACACCTCACCAATATCATGGTGGGGTGGCAGCAGTGGTTTCCTGACTGGCTCTCTAATGGTGGTTTTGTTTTTAAGCCAATTGTTTAGAAACCTCATGACTTCTGTTCCTCCAGATGCTCTCCTCCCCACATTAAAATGTGAGATTATAAGCATCTAATTCTCTATATTAAATTTCTTTTTGCTTAATACACTTAATCTCTTTTCACCCACTGAAGTCTGATCAACACACTCATTTTTTCTATATGACCTTATATTCTTTGATAAATATCACTGGGAGCTGCAAGAAAGTTCACCTAGAAACTTCTACACACCTACAATGAGATGTCACCCTCTCCAGATACCTGCAACATTAATGAGAAGTAAATGGCAGAAGCTGAATATTTAGGATTATATTTATACTGTTGCCTATCCTCTTCTAAGGTGCTATCTCAAACAAGTCCCTTTGGTGCATTTAATCTAGTTCTTTAATCTTGAACACACACACACACACACACACACACACACACTAGCACACATACACTCATACACTCATATACACATTATCTTTGCTTCAACATTTCTGTAACCCAAGTCTCATTTCTTTATTTTCTACACTGAAAATTTTCTTCAAGCACTTGTCTATACTCACTGTTTCCCCTTTGAGACTTTTTGGTTCTTATCAATCTAATAATATTTTTGCCACCACAGAACTAGTCTTGTCAATCCACCAATAACTTCCATATTGCCAATAAGAAAACAATTCTCTGTCTTATCTCATTTGACCTCTTAGAAGCACTGGGCATTATTGACCATTTCTGCCTTCTGACATTTGATTTCCAAAACTCCACCCCCCTTCATTTTTCTCTTTCCTACCTGCTTGCTCTTTCTAGTTTCATTTGATGGGTATTTTTGTTGTTGTTCTTATGGCTTCTACATGTTACTGAGCCTCAAAATTCAGTTACTAAGCCCTATCCTTTTTTCTTACCAAAATTCTATTTTATCATGTAAATGTAATTCCCAAATTTATGTATTTAATACTGTCTTTCTCTAAGCTATTTCACATTTACATGTCTAACTGCCTCTTTTGTGTCTCAACATGGATGTTCAATAAAAAATTCAAACCTTAGGGCTAGGGCTGTGGCTCAGTGGCAGAGCACTTGCCTTGCATGTGTGAGACACTGGGTTTGATCCTTAGCACCACATAAAAACGAACAAATAAAATAAAGGCATTCTGTCCATCTACAGCTTCAAATAAAAATTAAAAATATTTCTAATTTCAAATATGCCAAAAGGAATTCTTCATGTTCCCCATTAAAATGTCCTTCTCGTGTTTCCCATCCCTGTAACACTACTATGTACCTGGTTATTCAACTCCAACCCCCAAGGTCATCTTTACTGTCTCTTTTCTTCATTTCACATTGCATCTTCCTAGTAATATGCCATCACTGTTTATTTCTCTTCATCTTGTTGTTCAAGATAACTTCAACTCTCCCGGGGACCACCAGGACTCTCCTGTGCAACTTTCCTTCACTTCATGCTGGGCTGATTCCATAACTGCATTTCAGTATAATCAACAGAATACTCTTTTGAAAATAGCCACTTGCTGCCCTAACTGAAACCTTTCTATGATTCCTCTAACATTAAGGTGCAAACTTCAGAACCTCATTTCCACAATATGACACACAAGATGTGGCCCCTGCCAACCTCACCCTGCTGCAGCTCATTCACTCACTGCACGTCACATACACAAGTTTTGTTTGAACCAACCTTGTCCTTGTCATGTCATTCTATCTGCTTGGAACTCCTCTTGTTCATATTCTTTGCTTAGCTTTCTCATTTAAACTCTCAGTTTCTGAACTCTCAAACTTCTTTCTAGATATATCTAAACTAACAGCTCAGATAACCAACCCTACTTATTCCCTTTGTAGCACTGATTAAAATCTGAAAATGTTCATATTATTTTAAACTTTTTATTGTTCTTTTACTGTAAACTAAATAAAAACAGCCATTGTAACTGTATTTTTCTTTCCTCTGTCCTTAGAGCTTAGTGAAGTACTTGGGACAGAGGTTATAGTCACATATATGGGTTGGGAAAAAAAATCACATCCTTTGATACACAAGGCAAACAATATTTTTTTCCTTTCCCCAAGACTAACAAGAGGTGATATCAAATACCTCAGTTGTACTTCATGAATTTTAATTACTTGCACCTTTCTCCTATGTTCCCATTGTATATTGGTTTTCTTCAGTAATGGTTATTCTGTTATCATTTTTATTAAATTTAAAGTATCTCTTGTATTAATTTTAAGAGCAAGTGCCGTTGTATCCTGCTCAAAGCTATTCTGATGTGTTTATCTTGTTACTACTAATAAGGTTTTCTTAAATCCTGTATCTGGTATGACAGCCTAATTTCAGACTTATTTTGTTGTTTGTGAAATATTCTCTACTAGAGAAAAATCAGAAATCCTAAAACTTACTTAAATTCCAACTGGGTAATTTTGGGATGAAGAATGTAAGCTTGGGATTCCATTTCTTCATCTAGTGAACTCAAGATTGAATTAGAAGATTCCCAAGACTGCTTTCTACCCCTATTGTCATTCAATGTTAAAATAAAGCAGAAAATGAAAAAATCTGCATGATATATTAGGGCTAAAATTTTGTAGATATCAAAAAGACAATGAAATATAAATATCTGGAAGAAACTTTAGTTGTAGTCTCCACAACCTCTAAGTCATCTAATAATATCTTGTTTTTTATCGTCCTGAATTGCACTGTGGTTTAGACTATTGCGATACTCAAATGCTATGTGAGGTCACTACCATCAACCCCAACAACAGTAATAGCATTAATAGCACCTTTTATCTTGGGCTTTCAAATCACTTTATAAACATCAATTAAGTCTCCAAACTCCTCTGTGCTAGTATTACTGTGCCATTTAACAGGTAGAAAACCCAGCCATATTCTTCTTTAAGCCACAAACCAAAGCTTTCTCACTTTAAATCAGTAGACTTCTCTAAGTTAATAATTAGTATGTGAGCAGAGACCTGGTGTTGTATTTAATGGAGGAGAATTTCTCTATGTGGTGCTTGTCATGCCTGAAGGTTTATGGAGCTAGTGTGGTGTCTGTGAATGTGTGTGGGTGTATATATGGAGTACGGCTGGGTATGATTATGAGTGTGTATGGTCTGTGGGAAAAACTGCAAATGTTTGTATCTGAGTAAATATAAATTTACTCAATGCTTTGTAGATGCTCAAGTTTTCTTCTTTTCCCAATTTTTATTTTATCTTTATTTTTTAATTTATAGCTGCTTTACAAAACTTTGGCATTTCCTTCACTATCTTTTATGTTCTTTTCCGATTTCTCTCCCATTCCCTGCTTTCTCTGCCAACCTCAGTGTCCTGCTCTCAAACATTTATGCTCACTCTACATACTATCTCTGGTGCTCTGTGCCCCTTGCCATGGTTTCTTTGGTTCTCTGTATGCTGATATTACATAAAGCTGTTCCTCATCTCCACTCTCTTCCCTAAGTATCTCCATTGGCTCATGGACATCCCTGTATTTAGATGTTCCACTACTATCTGAAATTGAGCAAGTCTGAGGGTGCACTCATCAGCTCTCTCACCACTTCTTCCCTGCACCCTAAACTTCTTTTCTTCCTACCATTTTCTGCAGAGATTAACAAACCAGAAGCTAAACACAGAAATCCAGAACTTAAACTCCATTCCCCATTTCCTTTACCTTTGACACTCATTTAGACAGTCCTACTTGTAAGGTAAGATTCTATTTACAGTTTCTTTTAGTTCTTAAGTTCCTTTAAAACCCCACCACCATATCTTTGGAAGAGACCATGTTATCTCCTACCTATATCATGAAACAGGTCTTTAGTATATTCTGGAGACTGATATTGGAGTGAGTTTTGTAAAACATTCACTTGGTCATGTCTCTGTTGCATAAAGCCCTTCAATGTTGCCTATTACTATTAGAATCAAGTCCAAACTTCATGTGATTTTTTTAAGATCCTGTATCATCTGACTTCTGCATCCTATGACCATCACTTATTCTCTTTTCAAATTCTAACAGCCATTAATGTGTGTGTGTATGTGTGTATGTGTGTATGTGTGTGTGTGTGTTGAGAGAGAGAGATTTCCTTAAATGTGCATGTTTCTCCCATGCTAGATTTTCTTTACCTTTACCTTACTCACATATTTTTCTGGGTCTCAGGTCAAAAGTCTCTTCCTGTCAGGAAAACCTCCCTTGTTTTTCAAGGCAGTTGTCTATGTACTCTCAGAGTTCACTGTGTATTGTTTATCACACAGCACCATTATCTTTGTTTATATGATTTTTCCCCTGGATTTTAAGTTCAGAGAAGGTAGAAATGGGGTTTATTCTTGAAAAGCTATATCCTCAGTGCTGGTACTGTTCCTGACATATAATAGATGCTTTGTAAATATTTATTGAATGGTTGAGTAACTCTATGTGTGACCACACTGAACTTGTATAAGTTGGTGAGGTCACTGTTTTAGGTGAAGCTTGTTGAAATAAGAAAGAAATAAGGAAGATGGGTCAGATGCATGTTTTTCTAAATAATCCAAGAGCAATAGATCACTTACTTTAAACAATATATTTTAGTAGAAAAAAAATATTTATTATGTCTTTAAATCTCCTCTTGTATACCAAGTATGACTGAAATAATGGGGATGATTGTGTGTGTGTGTGTGTGTGTGTGTGTGTATATATATATATATATATATATATATATATACACATATATAGTGAGGAAAACATTAGCATGCTCAACATAGATGCAGGCTTAGACTTCCTAATCCAAGCAAACCAAGTGACCATTTCCTAAAGCTAGCAGATGCCTATTCTGGGATCTGTCTCCTTGGGGATGGCCTGGGTCACTTTTAGTTCTGCAAATTTACTGGGGAATAAATATTTGAGAGAGATGAGAATTGAGTACAGATGTGAGGGTTGTGGCTTCCTACTTCACGCCAATGTATCTCATAGCAGTGACCCAGGAAGGAAGAGAAGGGCAGACAGTGGGGGAGAGGTGCCCAGGGATGGAAGTCAGCTGTGGATTGCTAAGGGTCTGAAGATTCTATCATATTTGTATCTGGTCAACAGGTCATCTTAAGTATATTTGTGAAGTTGGGAAGATTTATTTAACTTAATAGTTTTTCAATGTGCTATGCAGCATTTTACTACCAAAACATACTATACAGATGTCCAATTATACACTTACACAGGCCCATAATTATGGGGGGTTATCCTGGTATTAAAAATAGTTATTTTCTAAAAAGATTTTTACTTTTTTGAAGGTTAGTATGATACTAATTACTGATAATTAATAATGGTTCCTTTGGTTCTCTGTATGCTGATATTACACAAATCTGTTTAATATCAGAGCCCCTTAAGGTTTTGATAACTGGCAGTAATATTCTGTTCCAACAGTAAAATATATTTCAGTTACACCTCAGGGCAAATCATGCTTTTCATCATAACACCAAAAAACCAGTATTGCATAGGTTGTATCTGTCTCTTGACTTAATGGTAATGAGAGTACTCCAGGAAAGTCCCTGATGTTGACTTTAATGGTAGGAAGGAGATGGAAAATAATTTAAATCCTAACCTGTGTTTTCTTTTTTTAAAAATTCCTCCTTTTATTATAGGGTTGTCATGTTTCAAAACAGTTATTATTTGGCATAATTTTATGGGGTTTTTCATAAAAGAATGTTATATATTTATTAGACAATAAATATTTTTAGAGTATAGAATCTTACAAATATTAACTAATTTAGGGCTTTGAACACTATGATATAGGTTTTATTATCATCTATATTGTACAGATAAGAAAACATGGGCCAAAAGAGGTCAAACAACTTGCTCAAAGTCATACCATATTCCTAGGAAACAGTAAGGATTCTAGCATGAACAGTCTAATTTTAGCGATGCTTCTCCTACACACTCCTCTATTGCCTGCAAAAGTGTTTACTTTTTAAAGACATGGATCATAGGATTTTATTTAAAAATTAAGAATGAAAAAAAATGCAATTTTCACAATTAATAGTCATTAAAAGAGCAATTACTAACTTAAAGGAACTTGAGTTTTGCATTGCTCAATTTAGATTTTGAAATCTTATGACATAGTGTCTTCAAACTTTTCTGAATATTATACTTTACAACCAAAGAGACAATATGTGTTGGTCAAGAAAGAGTACATACTATTATATTGACTTAATTTTTTAAGAAAACCACATGAGTTATATTTTTAAAAATTCATGATAATATAGCATTTCTTCAGGATTTCCTTTCTTAAAAAGCTATGATTAGAGATATAATGTTTTAATTTACAAAAAGCAATAGTTATTAGTGCAGGCAACTGAAACTCATATTATATATATATATGAATAAATGAATTTCAATGTCCTTGATAAAATGTATACATTTAGCTCAAAAAAAAAATTTGAATGGGGCAAATAATATTGACACATGTTATTTCATAACAGGTGTGTACATTTTTGTTAAAAATTGGGGTAGTCCAGATTTATCCTTAATAAGACTATCTGTGCTATGAAGTGAGTTGTGTGATTTTCATTTTAGCTGTCTATATAAATTACTTCACATTTCCACAAAGATTTAAAATGCATATTATACAACTTTTAAATATAATTGATTCTAAAGGAATAATATGTAAAGATATGTAACAGGAATTTACCTACTTGATTATACAAAAAATCCATTTCACATTATATGACCTCATTTTGCAATCCAATAGCTAAAGAAAATATGTTATGAATTTCCAATACAACATAAATGGCATTTTATAATCTATAGAGTAAGAACTGTTCTTGAATGTTAACATGGTTTCCATATTTTCTCTCAGGATAAACACATAAGAATATTATTTGGCCTAGATCAGTTCCTTTTATATAAATTAGACTGGAAAATTGCATCAACTTTATTTAGAAATATCCACAAGAGAGATACTCTGATTATTGAGGTCATTGCTGTGACTACAGTAGTGACTTAAAAATCAGTCTCACAGTTAGGAACTTTGTATAGAAAGTAATTAAACATATCCAAAATTAGGAGAAATTATAGATGAAGACTAAGAATCACTGTGTTTCTAAAATCAATACTTAAGATAAAAATGTTACATTTTCTTTGAAAATGATCTTTGAGTGATATAAATATTCTACCCATGAAAAAGAGAACTAACTTTTCCAACATTGAATGAGGTATATTCATACTTCCCTGCCCTTGCTTGGGAAAAACAGGACAGAACTAATTTAAATGCAGGTTGTTACTCACCCTATTCCCATCTCTCTCTCTCTCTATATATATATATATATCTATATATATCTATATATCTATATATCTATATATCTATCTATCTATATATATAGATATATCTATCTATATATATATAGAGATAGAGATAACTGGCAGTAATATTTTATATATATATATATATATATATATATCCATATATATGAATATATGAATATCTATCTATATTAATATATATGAATATGTATATCTATATATGTAGATATATATATGTAGATATATACATATATGTGTATATATGTACATGTATATCTAATCTATCTATTTATTGAGAGAGAGACAAATTTCCTGAGGCCTCTTATATTTTCAGGTTCAATTATAATGTTAAGAGATGAATTTTAAAAGGGGTAATTTTAAACCAATGGATCTCAATAAAATAATATTTCATATATACACCCACAAACACACACATATATAAACACACACATGCATGTATGTGAGTGTGCATGCATGCATATTTATAGTGGGTTGTTGTCTTTTAATTTTGCTTACTAAAACTATGAACAAACAAAAGACAGAGATTACAGAAATTAAATATTAAATTATCAATATAAGGATATTAAACACCAGTAAGAAGGCCATAACTAGACAAAACAAAAATCCTCTTTGTGTAGTTCTATGCTTTTGTAAATTAGTAAATAGTGTTCAATTTCCTATTCTAAAATAAAAATGCATTTATTCCTTCTTGCTTTAACTCCTGAACTCTCTGCTTTATTAACCTATTCATTCATGCTATCTGCAAAAAGTCATTAAACACTTATTATGTGCCAGGACCTTTATTAGACAACAGGATCCATGAGGGAAAAGAGAGATAATATTTTTACTCATGAAGCTTGCTTTCAGTGGGATCTCTTAGAAAATCACATTGGTCGTGATTTTTATAGATATATACTACATAAATATACATTTCAAATATGTCTACTTCTCCATTTCTTGCTGCCATCATTGTCTCCCATTTGGTTTTTTGCAAAGTTCTCTTAACTTGTCTTCACATTTCTATTTTGCAGCCCCGCTATGGCCCAAGTCTGCTGTTCTCAAAGTAGTCAGAGACATCTTTTTAAAACCTGTATTAGACCATGTCTTTTCCATGCTTAAAACCTGTGTTGGTTCTCACTTTCTATAATTGTTATGGGTTGGATATAAGATGTCCCCTAAAAGTGCTTGTGTTAATGCAATAAAGTTTGGAAGTGAAATGATTAGACTGTGAGAGTTATAACCTAATCAGCTCATCCTAGTTTGAATGTACTGACTGGATGGTAATGGTAGGCAGGTGGGGCATGGCTGATGGGAATGTGGTCTGGAAGGGTGTATCTTCCCTGTAACCTCTTCACCCCTTATCTCTCTGTGTTTCCTGGCCTCAATTTGGGCCCAGAGCAATGGAGTCAGTCCACCATGGACTAAATCTCTAAAACCATGAGCTAAAATAAGCTTTTTCCTTCTCTAAGTTATTTTTGTCAGGAGTTTTTTTCACAGCAACACAAAGTTGAATGACACAATGGCCTTCTCTTTCTGTAGCAGCATTGGAGGCAGTGGGTGCTGGATATCTCATTTTCTTTAAAATCAACCATAGTGCTTGCTTTTCTGTTATTTGTAAATTCCACACTTACTCTTATTTCAGGATCTGTGAATTAGGTTTTCACTGCCTTTTCTTGGGTGTGTAGGAAACAAACAAACAAAAATCTTACTAAAACTTTGCAGGAAAATAATTATTGCACATAAAAATATAATAAATAGAAGGGGTGTTCTGGGATGGCTACTTCAGTGTCTCCTTACAGTAACTCTTGCAATTTATATTCTAGTGGGGAAAAAGAAACAAGAAAGTCAATAAGGGAATAAAATATATTTTTTTTTGCTAAATAGCAGTAGACTTATGGAGAGAAAAGAAACAAGATGGGGTAGATTAAAGGAGTGCGTTCAATTTTAAATACTGGTGTAGCTGTGCTATTATTATCTAGTATTGCTACAGACTTTGAACAAAAGAGAAGTCCATATTTTTCATCTCTCAGTCTCATCTCACCACTTTCCTATATATTGTAATCAATAGTTGGAATAAGGTTGAAAATGAAAGGATACATACATATAGGGTATCAATCAGTGTCTCTCACACATTCCTCCATCACCTTAGGCCAACAATGTCAGCAACTTGTCCAGAGTAATAAGCATCTTATTCCATTTTTGTCCATTCAAACTTGCCACATTTCTTCTTCTTTTTTATTTCCAGTGCACTAATAATTGCAATCATTTCATGGTATTCAAAAGTTATGAAAATATTTAAAATATGGAACAAAAATAAATAACAACAAAGGAAGATTACACTTGGCCATAAGTAAATTTTCTTTTTCACAAGTAAGTATTCATTAACAAAAAGTGGTGGATCTCCATGTGAACCAGCTTACAAAACATGCAATAAATTAAAATGTGAGAAATAAGTTTTAATTGACTAAAAAAATTGTTTGTCTATAATTCTTTAAGAACATATCAATTGCAAAACTTATAACCCTAAGTGAAAAAAAAATTGGTATAAAAAATTTTGGTACAGAAAAATATTGGGGGATTGAACCCAGGGGCACTTTACCACTAAGCTACACCCCCAGTCCCTGCACCCTTTTTAAAAACTTTGAGACAAGGTCTCATTAAGTTGCTAAGGCTGGTTTCAAACTTGAGATCCTACTCAGCCTCCTGAGTTGCTGAAATTACAGGTTTGCACCACCACACCTGGCTTCCTAAGTAAACTTGTAAAGAATTTATTTCATAGGATTGCTGTTGACCATCGAATCCCGTTTGGTCTATAGCATGAAGTCAGTGCACAATAATCGTATTTCATATTAGACAATATACATCAATCATTGCTTTCTTCTTATACTTCTAAAGTAGACTGGCCGGATTTTGCAATTGTTAAGCCAAAGATTTTAGTTTTCCAAAACAATTATTTTCCCTCTTAACCTCCCTACAACTTTACTCAAACCCACAAAGGCAAATGTTTACAAAAATTTCCTCACACCCATTTACCTAATTTATTCAATAGACATTAAGAAACATTAACACAATTTGGATCTGCAGGGTTTCTGCATCTGGCATTAAGCTCTTTTTTAAAAATTTAATTTCTAAGCCTTGGAATTATTCAGTGGCAGTGAGACCCTTTTTCTCTTTATGAAGATCCTGTCTGGAAACCATTTTTAAAATCTAATATGATCTGACCATTTAAAAGTATGAATAAAAGTGTGAAATTTCCTGTGTTCTTGTATTTCCATTTTCTTCTTGAAAAGTTAAACTCCACTCTCCTATTCTTCCTACATTATGTTAAAATTAAATTTAAAAGCTGGCTTTCTTAAATACATCATTTGCAAAAGGATTTGAAGCAAAGTATAAATGAAAACTATAGAAAACCTTCTCACCTAATCTTAGATGTATGTTCTGGTCCATATACTATTGGGTATTTCCTGTCTATAATGTATTTTCTTCCTGTCTTCTTCAAATTTGTATTCAAAAACATTTTAATTATTTGAATGGTTCCATTTTAAATTTCTTTGGTTCTTTCAGATTGCTGCTTTTATTACCAGTCTCCTCAACCTCTCTTTTTAATGTCACATTTTAAAGTTCTGGCTGCTTTGCTTCTAAACAAGAATAAGGATGAAAGATAGTTCAGATTATGGTTTTCATTCTGAGGATATCCTTGCATCATTGCACATTGGATTTAATATGAAAATTGTATTTGGAGTTGTTTGAATTGCAAAAATAGCAAGCCTAAATGCTTCAGTTTCTGGTAATTACTTTTCAACCCAGACAGTCTGGATAGCTATATATTTACTACCTTGTAAAGAACTATCATAACAAGCCCTTAAGCATTATTTGAAAATTAATAAACTAAAGTAGGAGGAAACCCTCTCCTTTCCCATAGCAACATGGACTGAGTTATATTATTTTATTGCGAAATTTCACTTTTCAATTATAGGTTTACTAAATTAAGAGGCTTGAAAAGCATAAAAAACAATTATTAGTTTCTTAACACTGCAGATGACTAATGCAATGAGTTCAATTTGCTGTAAAGAAAAAGCAAACCTTTTTTTTCTTTTTTTTTTTAAAGAAAATTCTTTCCCTTAATTGCCTGAGAATAAATCCTGATTCACAAATAAAACCTGTTTCTATTGTATTAATAGAATGTGTTACCTATTTAATGGGGATTCTCTGAGGTAAAAATAAATCTTGTAAAAAAAATCTTAATCTCATTTCAAGTCTACATTTTCTGAAAATGAAACTTGCAAGTAGAGCAATTTAATTGCTAAAACTTGAAACTATACAAAAGATTCAGTAATCTGGATTTTTCACTAAGTAACAATTGCTATTGATGATTTTGTTAGATTTAAAAGCCAAAATTATGTATGAATTAGGTTAATTGCTTAGAATAGAGGAAGACAAAAACTATTTAACCTACTTCTTGCCATCACAGGGTAATGGTGGAGCACCAACGTTAACACTCCCTGGCAGAGAGGTATGTCTGTCATCTCTTTACTACAAGATTAAAGACTATGTCTCTGGGTCAAGCGGACTCAATGTGTGGCTGACTCAATGTATGTGTGTGTGTGTGTGTATGTGTCTATTAGAGTCTGGACAAAGAGCAACAATCACACTCTTCAGAGACTCAGAAAGAGTAAAGTGAAGAAAAACCCATTTTTCCCTCATATTGCTACCCTCCTGACACAACTTCATTTAAGTTAACATATTTATTCTGTTATTTGTATTCTTCCATGTTGCATTTGTACTCTTTAAAGTACTTTTTAAAAATGTTTAATTGCCTAGGTCCTTAAGCCATTAATTTAGTGGTGATAAAAAGAGAAAAGGGCATAACTTTAAAAAAAAGAGGGAAAAGAAAAGAAAAATGAATGGAGCATATGAATTGTTGAGTAGAGGTCTCTTTTTAATTTTAGTACTTTTTACTTTCAAAGTACTGTCTTCGTGTAGTCATAAGATGCTAAATGTCAATCAAAGAGTGAGAGACCCGTGTATATGTTCCCGTTTTACTAGGAAAACCTGCTAAAGGAATGGAAAGTGAACAATCAATCAATCAATTCGAAACACTTTACTAAGAATCATAAAAGAGTCAGTTTGATCCTCAGTGAAGGATATGTACTAAAGGGTAAAGGCACTGCTCCAGAAAAGTCAAGAACTGTGTAAACTCCTGTATAATCCTAGTTATTCTGTACACCATCAATACAATATGTGCTCAGCTAGTGTCTGGTAAGTGAATCAGATGCATGAATGTATATTTCCATGGCAGTCAGAACTGGGAACAAAGGTTAAAAAACTGGTGCCCAGAGAGACTAATTAGATTCCCGGGTGTGTTTTGGCTTAGTTTATACATCTCTGATCTAGAATTGCAAAGCTTTTTGGTTCCCTTGCAAGATTTCCTCAGAGCTTAAACCATCAAGGTTTTGTCTCTCTTTGATGAAAAAAGATGAAGACCTTTGAGTTAGTAACAGGGATTCTCATCCTAGGCACTAGTGACATTTTGGGTTAGAAAATGATTGTTGTAGGAGGCATCCTGGGTATAGCAACATCCCTGGCCTTTCCCCATAACATACTCCCTTTGCATTCATGTGACAACTAAAAACATTTTCAGGCACTGCTAACTATAACATGGGGGTCAAAATGTCCCCCAATCAAGAAACACTTAGTTAGATATCAAACTGAAGGGGTGTCGATACATATGTCAAAGACAATGCTGGATTAGAGAGATGTTGGCAAACTTGCAGATTGGAAATTGGACACAGCCTTGGCATTGCTTGGAATTACCCACTGATTTAACTTTACTTATTCAAACTTCAAAGGTTCAAACTTGTATGTGATGATAATACTATGGTTTTCTACAACCACTGATTTTTGATAGAGCCTATAAGGGTAAGGAAACAGTTTTAACAAAGTGAGGTCTTAAAATGCAGCTTTCTGCACAGGGCGATACCTGGATAGTACTCATATGCTACTAGCTTATTTTGCTCCCTACTCACATGTTGTTCCTGACAAATTATTTTTAAGCATGACTAAATTATGCATTACCCAGGATCACCATTATTTATGTAAGTGAGGTTTACCACTAACATTCCAATATAGATTTTTTTTTGACTGGGGACTTCAATAAAGCTTCTAAGAATAGAAATATATTCCTAGAATTAAGTAACTAATATGGGGCACACCATAATAGTAGAAAAGTAGTACAGTGATTGAACCTTTAAACCTAAAGGGAGCCTTTAATAATAGTAAATTTGATGAAATAGTATTTACAATAATGACATGTACTGTTACATTTTGTGTATACCCCTCAGTTAGAATATCTTAAAAAGAGTCAAATGGATTAAGCTGCTAGACCTTGACAAATTTCCCCCAAAGGTTGTCTGCCTCATGTATTTTATTTAAATAAAAATTAGGTAGTACTATGTAAAAAGTATACAAGCATAAAATTAAGCATCATTCAAAATTTATGTTCATAGATTCAGAAAAATAAATACCATATAAGATGGTAATTTTAATCTATCTTTATTTTTCTCATACCTTCTCTCTACCCGTTCTGTCAATGAGAGTATATTCCCTGTAGCCTGTCCTCTGATGCTGTGTCCAATGTCAATTTAAATGACTTAAGTGATAACTTCAAGTACAGTACAATTCTTCCTTTGGGAAGCTATTCCATTGACTAATATTAAGTGGGTTACTTTCGGTATGTTAATTAGCTGCTTTACTCAGCATGGACTATTTATGTACAATGTACCCTTCATCCAGGAATTGACATCTGAGAAAAAGCCAAAGATGAAGTTTAGGAGTTTTTCACATTCTACCTGCTGAGTTTTGGTGACTACTTAAAATCTTTGCTTCCCACTCCCCACCCAGTTATATTTGTTTTAACATTGAAAGTTAATCATAATTTTCACCTATTTGATAGATAGGTTTTCAAGTAAAAACAACAACTAAAACTTCCCACTAAATATATATGTATTAACAATGAAGCCAGTTTTGACTTTGGAGAGCTAGAAGCACAAGAATAAAACATATACTATTGCTAAATTTTCTTTTTCCCTTTTTCTCAAGAGTTAGAAAATAATATTTAATAAAGAATCCATGGAAGACATAAGATATTTGGTCAGAAATGATAAAATGGCCACTCCTGAAAGAAATTATTTCTAAAGCTTATTTAAAAACATAAAAACAGTTTTCAACTCATCAACTTAGCGAGGCCCTAAGCAACTTAAGAGCCTATCTCAAAATAAAGAATTAAAAGGTCTGGGATGTAGCTTAGTGTTTGAGTGTCCCTGGATTCAATCCCTGGTACCAAACATACAAACAAAAAGAAAAACAACCAACCAAACACACATCAAAACAGTTCTCCACACTAGGGAAGCTCTTCACTTTGAGGTTAATAAAAAATATGTTTAATATTTAATGCTAAAATTGGTTCTAATCAAAAACCTCAGACCTGCACGTAACTCAAGTCAACTGTTGCAGTAGTTTCCTTACAAATAGAGTAGGTAAGCCAGAATATTCACCTTTCTTATCTCACTGTAGGAATATACTTTCTTTCAGGCTTTCTTTTAGAAAGTGTTATTTAAGTTGAAATATAATTTCAAACCATAGTAAGCTCAACTATGGAAATCAGTTTTGGGTAAATAGTCACCCAAGTAGTCTCAAGATAGTTTTTGACTACAATATGAAGTGATTCAACTATAAAATTAATGTTCATAGATGCTTTCTATTTAATGGTAAGTATTATATTTATTGACACAAGGTCAATGTATTATGATATAATTTTTGTTTTTTGCATCAAACAAGTAATGAAAAAGGAATTAACTGTGTTTGGTTTATAACAATTACTGTAGAAAAAACAATTAAATTTGATCTTACAGTACCTGGTAATCAAATCTGCACTTTCAATACCATACATTTGCTCTTAGATGTCCCAAAACTGTCCACCTAAGCATGCACTAGATAGACTAGAGAAGGCTGAGCCATGTGGCAAATAGTCACTTAAGAGGTGCTATTTGAATACTGAGGGGAAGGTATGGTAGATCTGAGCATGGAGGGTACCCAGAAACCAGATTGCTGAAGATGCAAAGAGATGAACCAGAAAACTGACTTTACAACAAGCAGCAAGAATCTAAATCAGACTATAGAGAGAAGACTATAAGGGAGAACAAGTGACCTGGGATCTCATGCTCAATAGCTATCATCACATGATGGCTAATTTTACATTTCCCTCAGTAGTTAATTTCAGATAGAACAACTGAAGACAAATCTTGACCAATCAATTTCACATTTCAGATCCAACAACTTTAAATTGGTTTAAACTGGGATAAGTGCAAGTAGCCTCTATGTAATAGAGAAATAGCACAATATAAATGCAATTTCTGGAAGAAAAGCCAGAGATACGTCAGTCCATTTCATTATGAACCAAGCTTGGGAAAGAAAGTGATGTGTGAGCTAACGAACTCACAAATAATTACACTGGACATTTTTATGCTGCCACCAGACCTTTTGTAAGGCTATATAAACTGATCTTAATTTTGTTATACTGACCCCTAAAGGCACTTCCTATTGTAAAATAGTCTATTAAGGATTGGTCTATATTTTGGAAAGCAATAATAATAAGTTCATTATGGCTTTTTGCAGTTCAGGCACTAATTTAGATTGTGTAATCCTCTTAAGATTTTAATGGGTAAAAGCTATTTTAAGAATTTTTGCAAGCAAACTATATAGGTATGCTTCGAAAGGTACTTCTCTTTCAGGCCTTTTAAAATATAAATAAGATATTTATGTTAAATTGATTCTTGTTAAAAATGTAACACACCCAGTCAGAAAGCTTTAACAAGACAGAAGCCTGTGTAAGGTAGAGATATTACCCAACCTTAGCTCCATGGTCTTGAATTTAAAAGCCAAATATAGACTATCTCTTATAAATATATAACATTAATATTATTAAAGAAAGTGATATTTACTGTGAAAATAAATAAAAGGGATTAAAAATCTCTATACCTTTGTAATAAAATCTTATTGAATTCATTTTTTTTTTTGGTTCCAGGGATAGAAACCATGAGAGCTTAACCACTTAGTAACATCACAAGCCTTTTAATTTTTTTTTTTTTTTGTTGATAGATGGTTTCACTAAGTTGCTAAGGGCCTTGCTAAGTTGCTGAGACTGGCTTTGAATTTGCAATCTTCCTGCCTCAGCCTCCCAAGCCACTGGGAATTATAGGTGTGTCTGTCTAAATGCATATTTTTGAGCATAATTTTTAATATGACAATATGTACTGTCATATATTATAAAAACATTTTCAAACTGACTAGCATTATGTTGTAAGGATGCCTTGATTCATTTAACCCATATGCTATTTTTGAACATTTTTTATAATTTTCTTTTGCTGTTAATAATGAATGTTTCAAGGAACATTCTTGCATCCTTGGTGGAAAGAAGAATATATGAGGACAAGCTCTAGCTTCAAATCAATCATGAAGCATGAGTTCCAGGAGCCCCTTAAATTATAACTATGTATGATTTTTAGGTTTGGCTAATTTGGAAGTGGGAGTTCTATCTAATTTCTTAAACTTCAAATTCAATTACTAAAGAGGTACTTTTCTCATACGGTTGTTTATGCTCTTTTACAAATTGCCAGTGTAAATCCTAGATCTTTATTTTATTGAGCTCATCTTTTTTTTCATACTGATTTGCTTTACTTCTTTATAAGTTAAAGAATATGTATAGAACATACATTTATATATTTAAGCTCCAGGAAGGCAAGCATTGTTGTTTCTTTTGTAATTTGCTATCTCCCCACATCCCCAAACAGTGCCTAGTATATGTTAACTATTTACTAAAAACCCCTAAATCTTTATTGAATGAATGAATAAATCGAAAAAGAGAAAATTCTATTAACAGAATAATGGTGCAAATATTTTTTAAATGATTATGACCTTTGGATATTCAAACTTTCTATTATTATTATTTTGGGTATCGGGGATTGAACTCAGGGGCACTCAACCACTGAGCCACATCCCCAGCTCTATTTTGTTTTTATTTAGAGACAGGGTCTTGCTAAATTGCCGCGGCTGGCCTGGAACTCGCAATCCTCCTGCCCCAGCCTCCTAAGCACCTGGGATTATCTGAGTGCACCACTGCTCCCAGCCCAAACTTTACATTATGGTTATTGCATTTGCATGACCCCATCCCTGTGGTCATTATCAGTAAGTAAATGGTAAGTTTTAGGTGCATTTGAATTGGTTTATTGTTACCAGTGGAATGTTTTCAGTTGAGGATCAAATGGTAAAAGTAACTAAATTCTTAGAGAAAAAGCAAAGATAAAGGGAACACAAACTTAAATATTTTTATTGAAAACCCACTAATTTTGGAGAAAACACTATGCTTGGTTCTATTAGAAAAGAGATTAGTAATGAATTTAAAAATCAGCTCTTCCTTTTTTAAGTGATCATGTCTAATTTATTCAAATAAAAGATTTATAGAGAAATTCAAAGTCAATAAACCTATGTATACTATAAATATTTAAAGATACACTGTTTTTAGCAAGAGTCCAGCCTGGAAGTAAGAAAGAACTGCACAGCTTTGTAACAGAAGGAATTTATCATGCAGAATAGATTGTTCGGGTCAAAGAAATGCTGAGAAGTCAACCAGTGAGACAATTCAGACGTTATCAACCAAACCATATCAACCATAGAAAGTTTGAGGAAATAGACGCCAGGATCATCCCATGGGAAGTGAGAGCCCAAGGACAGAGTCAATCATTTGAAATTAAGTCCATAACAGGAATGTGACCCTGCTGCCAGTGGAGATGCCACAGGAAGGAGAAAAAAAGGGAATTGTGCCCAGTATTGCCCCACCCTTATCATCCAATTTCTACTAGTATCTTCCATTGGCTCAATCTACCTAGAAATCAAAATTCAAGGGAATCTGGAAACTCTCCCTGGAATACAAATCAAAGCATAGTGGGGAAAGGAGAGGATCTAAGAGTAACTGACAATTGATGGACACAGATCTTAACTCTCAAGGCATCAGAGTCTACAGGCCATTGAGAAAAGAGATTTTCTTGGGGCATCAGCAGATAAGAGATTCTTGTACAGCATAAAGTTGGTAGAAATCTGTTTAGGAAGGCTACAGAAGTACAGAGTTGGCAATAAGCAATCAAGACATGTTGAAGAGTTGGATTCACTGGAAGTTTTAGCTAAGCAAGACTTTGGTGGCTCTGTGTGGCACTACACTGTCTGGGGACATTCACTAAACACTATAGCTACCTGAATCCTCATCTTGCTTGCTCTTAAAACCAGTGAGAACATAGTCTGAATATTAAATTTTTTTTCTCTATTAATTTGAAATATTGAAAATAGTTTGCTGTCCTGCATATAGTACACCTGGGCTGGAAGCTCCATCCTGTTTTCTGTAAATGGTGTTTAAATCTTTCTGATCATAACCAAGAACATCCCATAATAGGTTTTCCCTGATTCCTGGTTTTCACTTTCATTTTTCACTGGAATTCTGTTTGGAACACATGATATGAAATGTAAAACCTCTTCTCCTGGCCTTGTCCCACTCCCCACTCTAAGGTGATTTTCTAGTAATTCAGCCACTTATGGAAGCTCACACACATTATGCTTCTGTACTTTGGCCTCCTTATTTAACGTACTCCAACCTTTTCTTTCCTGGCAAGCTTCTATGAAACATTCTTGATTCAAATCACATATGATTTTGTTCCCTGAACTTATAGTTTAAGTTCAGTTTTCTGTGCCATAATAGTAACCTCTGTTAGTCTTGGTCACCTTCATTAAAACTCTCCTCCTACAGTATTATAATGGTGTTATTGTCTATCACAACTTGTCTTTAGAGGTCCCCAAGGGCTTGAACTATATAGCACATTAACTTTTCATCTTAGAATTGAGTGTTAAGTGTAAATTCCCAACAAATAAATGTTTGTTGGATTGAACTTAGTCTGGACTTGAATTCTAGCTTCACCAGTTTAAAATGTGGAACTACTTGTTTAACTACACATCACACATTGAGTTAAAATGCTATCTCAACACTCTGTCTCTGCACTTTAGATTTAGGTTATCAAAACCTACCCAAAGCATACCTAAATTCTCCAGGTATCCTCGGGCTTTGAAAAATTTGATTTCTTTCCCCACCCCCCGCCTTTTTTTGTGTTTTGTTTTGAGAGACGAGCAGATACAGGAATTGAAACCATGTGTGTTTTACAAGGACTGAGCTACATTCCTGGTCTTTTCTTTTTCTTTTTCTCTCCTTTTTTAAATTTCCAGACACAGTTTCACCAATTTGCGAAAGTTGAACTTGAATTTGTGATCCTCTTGCTTTAGCCTCCCAAGTTGCTGAGATTATCAGTGTGTTCCACTCTGCCTAGCTAAAAATGCACAACACACTATTATTGACTATAACAAATATGCATTATAATAGAGCTCTAAAACAACACTAAGTGTGTTCCCCTCATCTAAGTGAAGCTTTATACCTTCTGAGCATCATCTTACTATCCCTTCATCCTCAGCCTATGATAACCACCATTTTATCTCTGCTTCTAAGAGTCTGAATGATTTAAATTCTACATACATGTGATATCATGAAATATTTGTCTTTTTATGCCTGTTATATTTCACTTAGCATAGTGCCCTCCATCAATGTTGTTACAAATGATAGGATTTCCTTCTTTTCATGAGTGAATAGTATTCCGTCATGTATCTTACCACTTTTACTTTATCCATTCATCTGCAGGTGGCTACCTAGGTTGGTTCCACAACTTAGCTATTGCAATTAGATCTGCAATGAACATGGAAGTGCTTACAATAATCTAAATTACTCAAAAGACAGTAAAATAAATGACTTTATTATCATAAATACATAGAACCTCAGAATTTAAAAGAATATTAAGACTCAACTAGATCAACATGATATCTGTTGCTGAAACTTAATGTGTTATAACTAAATGGCTATTTTGTGGATGTTATGCCTCTGATGTAACTGATATTTATTAAATTTTTACTGTAGCCAGATCTTGTTTTAAGTTATTTACATGTATGAATTTATGTGCTTTTTAAAAATTACATGTGATAAAAACAACTAGTATCTCCGTTTTATAGAAATGGGACCCTAAAGAGGTTAAGAACTCCTCAGGGACACAGAGTTCACAAATGCTAAATCCAAAATTCATTTATAAATAGTCTGTATCCAGAGATTCTAATGACTAGGCTATGGGCCCTCCCAATAGATTCCAGTAACATGATGCACTTCTTTAAATAATTCCTTTGACAGGAACTCACCTATTTGACATATAGTTGTTGCATCCAATCTGTATTTTGGGCCCTATCAGACTGTATACTGGGTTCTGGTACATCCACCTATAATGAGATGAAAATCTTCCCTCTCGGAGAACCTGTGGTATGGTAAGGAAAAAGGGCAGATAAGTTAAAGTTTGATACATAATGTTCAAAAAATATTTGGTGAACGAATTAATTACCATGATAGTGGTAATACAGAAGTAGTTATGGCAATTAAGGGAGGATATCTCAATAGGAATCAGGCAGTGGGTAACCAGTAAAGCCTTCCTGGGCATAATGAAGGAAGGTATACTCGATGAAGAGTCGGTAATAATTGAGAAGATCTGGAAGTACGAGACAAGCTCACACACTTCAGGAAAAAGACATCATATGAAAAAGTAGTGAAAATAAGTGGCTCAGTGTTCATCTCCGAGGCTAGAAATAAGTCTGGGGCCTCAGGGTGAAGGGCTTTGGATGTTAAGCTGTGAACTGTGAGCTATAGCATGACAGTCCTGGGAACCACTTAAGGTTTGAAAGTCAGCTGGTGACATGATCAAAATGGCATTTTAGAAAGGTCATTCTGACAACAGTGAGGAAGGTAAATTAAAAGGTTCAGACTATATAGAACAAGAGGCTACTGCACAAAGTATAAGTGAAACAGAAAGGAGAGGATAAGAGAGATGCCCTCAGAGGTATTAGTCAGTTCTACTCAATCAGACCTTCTGTTTTCACAGAACAATTATGTACTTTCATAACACTGAATTTTAATTATTGATTATTGTTGCCTTTTTGCTTTTATTTTTTATTGTTGTTATTTTTCATTATTTAAAAAAAAAAAATTTGGCAGTACTAGGGATTGGACCCAGGGACACCTTACTACTGACCTGCATCCTCAGCCCTATTAATTTATTGTTCATTTATTTTGATTTTGAGACAGACTGTCCAGGCTCACTTTGAACTTATGCTCCTCTTGCCTCAGCCTCATGTGTTGCTGGGATTATAGGCATATGCCACCATGCCCAGGTGAAGCATCACCATCTCTCTTCTGTGGTAGTATATTACATAACATGTGCTAAATAAATGATTTTTGAATCAATGAAAGAATATCTTAGTGAGTGAGTAGATACAGAGGGAAAAAAGAAGGGAATACAAAATAACTCTTAATGATTTTGGCCAGGACAACATGGTGCCGCACTCTTGGATTGTCAGTACAGGAAGAGATGGAGGTTCCAGTGCAAGATTGAAAAGTTAAATTTAGGCAGTGGCATGATGCACAGACATTTCTACAAGTCAGCTTGATACAGAAAGTGGTGTCTGGAATATTTCTGGCTTGCAAACTGAGAGTCATCCGTGCAGAGATGGGAGTGGACGCTTTGAGTTTTGATGAGGTCCCCTAGAGAGAGTATTTACATAGAATATAAGTAGACAATATAATATAATGTGAGATAGAGAGCATACAGTGCAGAAACCAGAACACAGGAAGAAGATAGGATAGAAAAAAAAAAAAACAACAGATAAAGAAAGGAGTCTAGGAGAGAAGGGTAACGGAAGCCCAAAGGAAATGGGATTTCAGGGAGGAAAGGGTATTCAGCAGTGACAACTGTTATGGAGAGTTGAAACGTGATAAGCACCTGGTAATACTGAGGGAAAGGAAGATGTTTGTCAAAACAGAAGCAGTGAAGTAGTAGAAGCAGAAGACAGATTGAGGTGGGTTGAACAATGACTGGGACCTAAGGAAATGCCAACTAACTTTTTCAAGAAGTTTCAGGATGTTCATCTAAAGAGGAAGCAATAAATGCTAGGTAGAGAAGGATATGTATGTTCAAGGGAGACTTTGGTCTGGAACCTCTCTAGGGGCTGAATTGTTGCGGGACAAGAGAATAAAAACAAGAGTAATAGCAACTCAGTCACTGAAAAGATAGCCCGTGGAGTCTACACTACATAGCAAAGGAAGTAAAATCAGACTAAGAGGAAGATAGTATACACAACAAGAGAAAAGCATGAAAGATTTGAATCAGGCAGTGAGATGTTTAAATTCTGACAATCTGGGTAAGGTACTAAGAGTAATATATTAACCAAATATATTTTGGGGATGTGCCAGATCAACAATAGGAGTGAGAAATATTTACAGTGACCTTGGAAACACATTTCTGAAATCCAAAAGAGGAGACAGAAGCTAAAACTAAGAAGAGCAAAGGGCTGAAGGACTACTCGTTGGACTACTCAGCTATGTACATATTAAAATCATTCTGGTTAACTGTGAAACTGTACCAAAATTCTCATAAAATATGGAGGAGAACCCACAAAGGTGACAAGAACAGACAGTGCCAAATGACAGAAGCTTCAAAGAGATGCTTTAAAGACAAAGAGTAACTCTAACTCTAAATGGCCCTGGAGATTCATAGAGCAAACCCAAGTCTTGGCCTTGTGGCAGAGGATGTGGAAGAATTGTCCCCTGACACAGGAAAGTGGGATACGGGAGAAGTTTGCTTAGAATCAATGTCAGATTTTAATGAGACAAAGAGAGCAGTGAGTGAAGAGCATAGGTTATGCATCAGGATTTTTGGAGAACAGAGTAGAAAGTATTATTGACAGAGCAGCAGAGCAATGGGTCCATCTGGAAGCTGTGGAGGGGAGAGGATGGTAGAGCACACTAAAACGAGTGACCAAGGGGCTCACATTTGGGGTTGAGGCCAACCTTGATGGAGGATAAGAGGCAGGTTGAGATTTTTGACTGCAAGGGCTGAATAAGAAGTCTTGTATGCAGATGTTTCAAACAAAGGCTTAGAATGTAACCATGGCCAGGTATAACTGGCTTCTGTCTTCGGGTAAATAATAGCTTTTTTTCTTAAGACAGTTCATCCCCCTTGATTAATTGATTGCTAGAAATAGCTTTTACATTTTATTCACCCAAGTTTCATGGGTTGGTCTCCTCCCACCCCTCTCTTCTACTGTGAAGACAGGTATCATGTACATCAGAGTCCTTTTTCTCTTTAGAATGCACATGCCTAACACATGACTGCTCATTCTTCAAGTGGTTCAGCTTACTTCAGTTTCTAATACATTTTTAACATAGTAAATAGAAACGCATCCAGGACTTAAAGTGTGCTCTAGCAAGCACATTGGAGAGTAAAACCAATATTTAAATGGTGTATGTTTACTACATGCCATGCAATGTATGCTAGGACATATGTCTTATTTAACTTAATCCTCAGAGTAACCCTGCTAAATAAATAACACTACTATCCCTGTTTTCCAGAGGAAATCAATGAGCCTCAGAAAGACAAATTAAAATTTCCAAAGTCACACAGCTAATATGAATGTGAGCTATTTATCATGCACTTCACCATCCTATTCATTCTTTTATATTTTTTAAAAAATTTCTTGAAGGTGAAAGATTTATACAATGAAAACTACAGAACCCTAAAAAGAGAAGTAGAAGAAGATCTTAGAAGATGGAAAAATATACCCTGTTCATGGATAGGCAGAACTAACATCATCAAAATGGCGATATTACCAAAAGTTCTTTATAGATTTAATGCAATGCCAATCAAAATCCCAACGGCATTTCTTGTAGAAATAGATAAAGCAATCATGAAATTCATATGGAAAAATAAAAGACCCAGAATAGCAAAAGCAATTCTAAGCAGGAAGTGTGAATCAGGCGGTATAGCGATACCAGATTTCAAACTATATTACAGAGCAATAGTAACAAAAACAGCATGGTACTGGTACCAAAACAGGCGGGTGGACCAATGGTACAGAATAGAGGACACAGAGACTAATCCACAAAGCTACAACTACCTTATATTTGATAAAGGAGCTAAAAGCATGTAATGGAGGAAGGATAGCATCTTCAACAAATGGTGTTTGGAAAACTGGAAATTCATATGCAACAAAATGAAACTGAATCCCCTCCTCTCACCATGCACAAAAGTTAACTCAAAGTGGATCAAGGAGCTAGATATCAAATCAGAGACTCTGTGTCTGATAGAAGAAAAAGTTGGCTCCGATCTACATATTGTGGGGTTGGGCTCCAAATTCCTTAACAGGACACCCATAGCACAAGAGTTAATAACAAGAATCAACAAATGGGACTTACTTAAACTGAAAAGTTTTTTCTCAGCAAGAGAAACAATAAGAGAGGTAAATAGGGAGCCTACATCATGGGAACAAATTTTTACTCCTCACACTTCAGATAGAGCCCTAATATCCAGAGTATACAAAGAACTCAAAAAATTAAACAATAAGATAACAAATAACCCAATCAACAAATGGGCCAAGGACCTGAACAGACACTTCTCAGAGGAGGACATACAATCAATCAACAAGTACATGAAAAAATGCTCACCATCTCTAGCAGTCAGAGAAATGCAAATCAAAACCACCCTAAGATACCATCTCACTCCAGTAAGATTGGCAGCCATTATGAAATCAAACAACAACAAGTGCTGGCGAGGATGTGGGGAAAAGGGTACACTTGTACATTGCTGGTGGGACTGCAAACTGGTGCGGCCAATTTGGAAAGTAGTATGGAGATTCCTAGGAAAGCTGGGAATGGAACCACCATTTGACCCAGCTATTGCCCTTCTCGGACTATTCCCTGAAGACCTTAAAAGAGCGTACTACAGGGATACTGCCACATTGATGTTCATAGCAGCACAATTCACAGTTGCTAGACTGTGGAACCAACCCAGATGCCCTTCAATAGATGAATGGATAAAAAAATGTGGCATTTGTACACCATGGAGTATTACACAGCACTAAAAAATGACAAAATCATGGAATTTGCAGGGAAATGGATGGCACTAGAGCAGATTATGCTTAGTGAAGCTAGCCAATCCCTAAAAAACAAATACCAAATGTCTTCATTGATATAATGAGAGCAACTAAGAACAGAGCAGGGAGGAAGAGCAGGAAGAAAAGATTAACATTAAACAGAGACATGAGGTGGGAGGGAAAGGGAAATTGCATGGTAATGGAGGGAGACCCTCATTGTTATACAAAATTACATATAAGAGGTTGTGAGGGGAATGGGAAAATAAACAAGGAGAGAAATGAATTACAGTAGATGGGGTAGAGAGAGAAGATGGGAGGGGAGGGGAGGGGGGATAGTAGAGGATAGAAAAGGTAGCAGAATACAACAGTTACTAATAGGGCATTATGTAAAAATGTGGATGTGTAACCGATGTGATTCTGCAATCTGTATTTGGGGTAAAATTGGGAGTCCATAACCAACTTGAATCTAATGTATGAAATATGATATGTCAAGAGCTTTGTAATGTTTTGAACAACCAATAAAAAAAATTTCTTGATGCATTATAATTATACATATGAAGCTATTCATCCTTCAAGTGTTTCAACTTAATTTATAGTGCACTCGTCATGTAGTCTATAGAAATGAATCCAATACCTAAAGTGTGTCCTAACAAGCAGCAATAAAAAACAACATTAACTGAACACCTACTATGTGCCTAGCACAATGTCTGTCATGTATGTGTACCAACACTTGAGGATCAGTAATTAAAGCACATACTCTCCTGTCTGGGATTGTGGATTGGAGCTCATGTTCTGTCGCATACTAGTTGTTTGGCTTTGGAAAAATTAATTTACTTTCCTGGGGCTCACTGTTTTCCACTGGAATGTGGGGTTTAGAATGATATTTATTTATCAGGGTTGCTTTGAGGGTTAAATGAAATAAGACAGATTTCCTGCTATGCATTGCATGAAACATGGAATACACATAATAAATGATAATTATCATTATTTCTGTTTATACAGATGAGAAATTTGGCTTTGAGATACTAGGAGAAAATTAAGATGGAAATCCAGATTATTTAAGTCTAATTCACATTGTATCATATTGTTCCACATTCTAAATTTTGATGTTAATCTTTCTAATACTGAAACCTGACATGATTGACTGTTGATTAATGCTAACCAGACTGTCAGCCATAGCTCCCATGACTTTTTATCCACTACTACTATTAAGCATGACTTCTTTAGGCTCCATTTATGAGAATTTGCTATTGTATCACCTAGACTTCATGATAAGAACAACAGCAAAGATGATAACTATGAAAATTTTAAAAATTAAAAACAAAATATGTCACAAAAGTTAGCAATAACCGAAATAAATTGGAACTGATTAGAGAGTAAAAACACAAGGTAAATATAGACTGTTAATTATATATTTAAAAGCATTAATACATCTGACAGGATGAAGAAATTCAGAAAAATTCACTTTTTTGGGAGATAAAATTGACTATATTTGTTTGTTTGTGGTACTGGGGATATAACCTAGAGGCACTCTACCATTGAGCTATATCCCAACCAATTTATTTATTTATTTATTTGTTTGTCTATTTGTTTAGAAGCAGGATCTTGTTAAGTTTCTGAGGCTGGCCTCAAATTTGAGATCCTCCTGCCTCAGCTTCTTGAGTAGCTGGGATTAGAGGCGTGCACAATTGTGCCCAGCCAATGTTGACTTGTGTGACAATATGTTGAGGTGATAGTTGGATTGACTTTTATTTGAGTACTTCAAAATCATCTTTTCCTTTTCATCCTGAGTACTTCAAAATCATCTCTTTTTCTATCCTAGATCACCAAAGGAGCTAAAAGAAGTCTACATTTAAAGAACTAGAAATAAGTATATTCAACTTTATGTGACAAGTCCAAAGATTTGCTAATTCATTAGAAAAATTGTCAAAATTATAATAATGCCAGGGTCTGAGTCCAGAGGAAAAGTGTTATCTGGAAGTGATTTAGGTATGACTGACCTGTCATTGTGCATGAATTAGAAGAAAATTAGTCTGTGTGTATCCAAAGATCTGATATTAGCAATGAATTTTCTGCAGTGCACTCTCAGGCATAGTGGCTGACCTAAGGGACTATCTTGAAACTCATAATAAAATAAAATCTTGCCTGAAAGAGAATCTTATTTTACTGGAAGCTCAGGAAGAACTTGAGAGAATGATCATCAATGTTCTATGAAGAATAGTAATCCAGTAAGATAAAAAGCAATGGTGGACTTTTCTTCGTTGACCACTGTTAATCCATTAGCAATTTAATTCTTTTAAAATGTAACTTGTTCAAAACACTTTAAGCCTGTCATTTTTTTTTTATCAGTGCTCATCAGAGTCCATCAATCATTGTCAAAAATTGTCAATCACAGTCAAATTAGGGCATTTGCAGAACTAATGGATAAGAACTTTTTGACCTCATGTTTTTCATAACCTTAAAAATCACATGCAAAGGAACAGAACTTAGACTCCATTCTCTATTATTGGTAACTTTAGGCAATTTTTAAATGAATTTTTGATGCATAGCATCAGATTTGTTTAATGGTTTATATTTTAAGAAATTAAAAGTATGGATGTAGTGTTAAATTATACATATTAATGACTTGAGACCTGGGGTTTTACTCTGTGCTTCATTGTTACACCTGACCAGAGACAATTCCTTTAACTCTTCTGTTGTTTATTCTCTAAAATGAATAAATAGTATCTTATCTGTCTAATGAGAGGACTGGGAAAATCATATCATGTATTATCATGAAACTTTTGCTGTAAAACTTTTATGTAATTGAAATGCACAAAAACAAACTAAATCCAAAACAAAATAAGATAAAAAAGACTAAAACTATTTAAGTATATTTCCTCTAAGACATAGATCTCTACTGTCTATATTTTAAGTTAGTATATTTTAATTGCCTAACACAAGCCCTTTCAGATTTTAGGAGAGCTAAGCAATAAGGTCATAGGTAGTCCCCAGAATTTCTAGTGGAGAATAATTATGGCAATTGTGAGTTTTGAAGTAGCATCTTCATTTGGTAATTTTCTAAAATCTAGTTCCATACTGAATAAAGATCCCAAATTGCCAAATTATGAAGAAAATTATTTTTTCCTGATACTAGCTAGTCTTGGGTTGTAGCTTATGGCCATTTTCACTAATACTGTGTATGCTTTTCTACAATGGATACCCCTAAATATTGAGATTCATCTGCTAAATTTTATAGTACACAAGTTAACTTCACCTGTTATTTAAATTACTCAACAAAATTCTATCTTCTCTGCTTTTAAATATCTTTGTGTATTTGTACTACTTCTGCTTATAGAATTATTAGGGTTAGGCATCCAATTTTGTACACATCCAAAATTAAGAAAATAGCCATTCTTGCTGGGCATGGTGGGAGACTGAGGCAAGAGGATCACAAATTCAAGTTCACCCCCTTCAACTCAGTGAGACCCTCAGCAACTTAGCGAGACTCTGTATCAAAATGAAAAATAAAAAGGACTGGGGATGTGGCTCAGTGCTAAAGCACCCCTTGGTTCAATCTCCAGTACTCAGAAAAGATTTTTTTAAAAAGTAAAAAAAATAAATAAAAAGAAAAATTAAAAAAAAAACCAATTATTTCAACTTCAGACAAATCCAAGGGTAATCTAAACATTTTAGTTAGGAAATTCATAAATGACTTAGGTTCTTGCTAACATTAAAAGTTCATTTCAGAAGGAAAAGTTAAATTTGAGTGGCTGTTCTGTGTCAGATACTTAAACAGTTATGGCCCTTAAGGTTGCCATTATGAGTAGGTTCATCTTTTTCTTTAATGTTTAGGTTGGCACTGCAATAATTGTTTGTTGAAAGAAAGGAAGGAAGGAAGGAAAGAAAGGAGGGAGGGAGGAGAGAGGGAGGGAGGGAAGGAGGGAGAGAGGAAGGAAGGAAGGAAGGAAGGATAGGAGGAAGGAAGGAAGGAAGGAATGCTGTTAGGTTGACAGAGCTCTGAAAACACAAATGGAAATAAATGGGCAAAGATTCTAGAAACTATACAAAATAGAGGTCACCATTCCTTCTTCTTGGGTTCTATAACACATGCAAAAATACAGGTTACTCCACACCACATTGGACAAATGTCCTACTGCCCCAAGTGAGTTTGACTCCTGTCCTTAGACAAAAGTCAAGGAAGCACATACTAGGATAACATAAGGGGTTATTGAAGAACAATATGTTAGTTGCATGAATTAAATATTTTAAAAATCACTTTCAAGGTTAAAATGCTTAAATATTTAATTATGTGAAATAAAATGATAATTGATGAAAAAAATTGTTAAAAACATAGTCAAAACAGTATATTTTATTTTATTCTAATTATTCTTATTAATGCCTAAGAAATACAAAGGCAAAATAAACTAACACTACTTTCTCGCTTTCTAGAAAATTGTTATGTTAAACATGTGATCTGCAAGTCAAATCTGGAGCCATGGTGTTTTATTATTATAAATAATGCTATTATAGATATAATTTTAATTATAAATCATGAAAATAACAGCCAAATTAAAATAGAATTTAAGTATATTACATGTATACTATTTGTGAAAAAATAGTTTATATGTCAAATTGTGTTAAGTACTTAAAAAAAATGTAACCACTGATCCTTTGTTGACCTCATATATCACTTTTACCAGCATGACTCATAAAGACAATGCAAAATTAATGAAAGAAAGGAAAATATGACAATATATGTGTCATTTTTGTTTAATTATATTCTTAACCTTACTATCTTCTCATGTTTTCTTTCTAAAATATAATATGTGCAATTGTGGTTTCTTTTTTTCTCTATACTTCAAAGTATTTAATAGTTTTAAATAAAATATAAGGGACATAAAGTATATCAAATATATCAGATTGTATTCCTGTCAGATTCATAAACCATTCCAATTATTTTAAGAGAAGAACATTAAGAGCAAACATTGTTGATCAATTACTGAACAACTGAAAAGGTAAAAAGGGTACAGGAGGTTATCACAGAAATGGTAACCCCAAGAAGCAGCTTCCACCCTTAGCAGTGGGGACAAAGGAAAGAGGGAGTATTATTGGATCTTGGAGAAGAGGCTCCATGGAGCTGAAGTTTTATCATTAGGTATGAGGTTAGCTATAGGTATAGCCCTTTGAGGAAAATTGGTTACTTAGACAGTAAGTGTGGTTGTCTCTAAACTAGGAGGGATTCTGTGGAGCTAGAGAACTATCCTATGAAGAAAGGATATGAACTAATTCATATTTCAGTCTCTAAGAGGGCTTTATAAAGTTACTCTTGGGAATGTTATAACAACTACAAACTGGAATTAACTATTAATAATGGAACAAACTGTTATTGTCAGGCTATAATTGACAGGAGCTGAAAGTAAACAGGAAGCAAACGAAGAGTATGATTCCTATCTCTTCCTTCTCCCGCAAGTTCTCTCTGGTACCTGTGAATAATAGTCTAACAGAAAGTCAGTTAGTAAAACTAACATATGGTATGTACAGTTCCACCCCTAGAAACAAAGTATAGAATATGGGTAGGTAGGAAACTTGAACCCAAGGTAGCAAATACCTGCGGACATGCACCATAAGAATGTCTAAAATAAAAGCTAACTGAGTAGAGGTGGCGGTTTCTTGTCAACCCTTTCAATGATATTCGGACATACACACGTGAGTGCATCTAGGAGCTGCAATGAACAACATGATTAGGTAGACCCAGGCTCAAGAAGACCCATGATAAATAGATATAGGAATAACAAACAAGATTATAGTTGGTTGAGATAAAAAATTAGGTAAGGAAATATCCATGCTTTAATAGCAGGCTTTAATGTAAGAGCAATATTTCTGTTTTTACACTCTTCCAGAACTTTGCTAGTTCCCATCAAGAGGTAGACTCTATTTTCCCTCCCACTAAAACTGGATTGGCCTTTGCAGTTGTCATGATGAATACAATGTAAAGTAAGGGACACTGAGCACAATTTATGATCTATGACTAAGTCATAAAGTGATTGTAGGTTCTTCTTGACCATCTATCTTAGGATGCTGGCCCTTGAATTCAATCACCATGTGGTGGCAGTACCAAGCCACCTGAGGGGGGTTTGATGTACCTGGTCAGCTGTAAGCCTCCACTAAAATCTCAAGTAATAGTAATGGCCAGTGTCAACTTCTAGATGTATAATTGAGTAAGCAAGATGATCCCAGCTCCCAGACTTTGAGCTACCCTAGTGGAGTAGTGATCAGCGCTCTCTCTCAAGTGTATGCACACACACACACACACACACACACACACACACACTGATTTTTTTAAGCAACTAAGTTTTGGGGTGGTTTGTTATACAATCATAGTTGTTAGTACAGGAGTCTGATACAAGGAGTTGTGTGCTGGCATAACAAAACCTAAAGATAGAGTTGGGACCAGGCAGTAGGGAAAAGTTGGAAGAATGTTGGAAGAGTGTTAGTGAAAGCCTAAAGGGTTTTTCTTGACCAAAGTCTGACTGCTCCTGAAGAGGCTGTCAGTGAAGATTGAAACAAAAGCAAGAAAAATGTTATTGGAACCTACATAAAAGAGAACCCTTATTAAGGGAATAGAAAGTTTAGCAACACCATGGCTGTGAAGTCACATGGAAAACAGAAAAGGTATCTGTTAAATTGATTGATCTAACTAAGGAAGTTTCCAGGCAGAACACTGAAAATCCATGTGGCTTCTACTTGTCATCTATAGTAAGTGAGAGGAAAAAAAGTACAGATGAAGAAAGAACTGTTCAGTTTTAAGCAAAATTCAGAGAAAATATAAAGAAAGCCCAACCCCATGGAGTTAAAAAATTAAGACCCTTTCTCATATCTAATCACATGATTTGAAAAATTTGTTTCAGAAACAAAATCAAGTAAAGGATTGGACCATAGTTTATTTATTAAGACCTCAGAAAGATGTGTGAGGGTGCTTCAGAAAATGTCTTAGCCAGACAAAAGATCCTGTAATGGTGTACCTCACAGACCTTCCTGCATTAACAATAGACTTTTTAAGGACAAGTATCAATGTCCGCCAACATTCCTACAGGAAGCTAAGACAGAAAAAAAAATTATCTCAATGAGGTATGTGGCTTGTACATTTTGTCTAATGGAGTAAATTTCAGAAACAATCACAGGAATATTAAGAAGGTTTAAAGAGAACTTCACTGGTAGAAATGTCATTGGGTGGGATTAATAGAGACAGAAAATGAAAAGATGTCTCCAAAGAGACATATTCCCATTTTACCATGGGCAGGAAGAGATTGAGGGAACTACTCAGTTGTAAAATCTAGCTACTTTTTATAGAAAATGAAGAATGTCACCAAAGTCAGAACTAAGGTTCCAAACAGCAGAGCCAAGAGCCATGAGGGATCATTTCTGGGCAGCAGTATGGAGTATTGCACAGGAACTAGCAATATCTAGCCAGCTGGATTTCTAAATTTCTGTGAATCACCACATGCTATATGGCTCCCTGTCCACTTTTTTGAACGTTTTTTGTAGTGTTTATCTGTGTCTGTCTCATCACCATACAATGACTGGGGATTGGGGGAGAGGAGATATATTATCTATTTCACAGGCTTTCAGACTGGAAACTGTATTCAAAGGGCTGCCCTTGAAGAATTGTACCTAAAGAACTTCATCTCTATCAGGACTTGTAGATGAAAAGACCCTGGATCTTGAGTATGAGCCTGATTTCTGTAACAGGATTTTAAGGGCTTCTTAAAGGAGGGTTAGAGTGTGTATTGGATGTGGGCAGACTGTAAAAATGGTATTTTCCAAAAATAGTCACAGCAATATTTTTAGTCCCAAAGGCTCTTTCAGAGCATTTCCACTACTCCTTCAAAAGACAAATCTATTTTTTCTCCCATTAAAATGAAACAGAACTTCATGGCTGCCACCATGCACAGAATACAGTGGGAGTGAGGCTGAGTGGCTTCTGAAGATAGGTCCTTCAAGCAGTTTGGTTCCTACCTGCATCCCTCCTCCCCCTCTCAGGATGCTTCCCCAGTTATCAGATCCTGAAGAAACTCAGGCCACATGGCAAGGTGATCTGGCTGACAGGTTCAGCAAAATTTCTGACAGCCAACATTCACCTCCAGACAGATTAGTGAAAAAGCGTTCAAATGATTTCAGCCCCCAACCTGGGAACCATCACAGCTGATACTGAAAAACTCACAGGTGAGCTGTGCATGCTGATCCCTGCCCAACTTCAGACTTAATGAGCAATAATACACAAATAGCCATAGATTTAAGTGACTGGATTTCTGGCTGGTTTATTTCACAGAGGGGGAGTTGTAGTAACATGTATTAAGTATTTGCAGAAAAAAACTAAAGTAGAGGAATGAACAAAAATGAAAAAAAAAAGATGATTATTCAAAGGACAGTGCAAGATCAAAAGCAAGGTGAGATGATTAATCATAAAAGATCTGGAGCGTTTCTTTCTTAAGGGGCACATGAGAGTTGATAATATAAGGTAGTTAAATAGGAAAATAGTCTTAAAAGACACTTTTTCTTTTTAGATTTAGGTTTATGGAACACTGAAAACCTTCAACTCTTTAAAAACTGTTTTAAATCTATTTCGCATACTTTATTTATGGTGATAAATATTTCTTACCTTTTTCAATTTTACCGTGTTCCTGGTCTACTGCATATTTTAATTCAAAATTTTAATGTTTTTTTAAAAGGCTAAATAAGATAAGCATAGTTTGCTTTAAAAGGCAAAAAACTTCTAAGCAGTCCACCCCAAATTAATCATCATGCCCCCTTTTCTCATATTTCTTTCCTTAATGGTTTAGAGATGAGCAGTCACATTACCATTATGTATGAATACTACTAAGCATAAATAAGTGGGACAGGTTGCCCTGCAAACAAATTTCATTAAAGTACCTAGATTAACACATTTTAAAGGTCTCTTTAATGAATCTTTGTCCTTGTGATACAACATAAGCAAGAATAGGGCAAACTAAGTTGTAGAATTTTATATCTCCATCTCTAGCTTCAAACAATTAAGGGAGTTATAAATAAGCTCTACTATCTTCATCCCACTCAAAAATAATGAATGAGCCATCCTCATGAATCACAAGATTATCGCATCAACCCATCACCATCCCAAGATCATGAAAGCAAGACTTTAAACCAGCATTATATTTTGGAATAAATCATGGACTTGGTAACTATTTCAGAATTGTAAACGTTATGATTTTTAGAGTTATAGCATAATTCATATATCAAACCATGGCATCTATGAACCCCATCATAGATTCACTAGAGCTTTTCAATTTTTAGAACAATCCTTTGTGAGTTTAGATTTTTAAAAATTGCTGCAAGAAGTGATCAAACAAGAATGTTTGAAAATTTTGAAAGATTCTGTAGTGAAAATCACACTAATAAAGAAATATAAATGAGAAGACTTAATGTTTTTACAATTATGAATCACATTCCAGTAATAATTATGACATTATTACTGCTGAAACAAAATTTTTAGTTTTTATTGACAAAATATAACAGGTTAGAAAAGGTAACCAGGATAAATAGGATCCTTACTAATCTGACAGCTTTCTTAAATTGTATGTGGATATAGACATGCAATTGAATTAATGAATATCTAAAACACGTATTTCCTAATAATTTAATATCCATTTTATATTATCAGAGAATTCTTTTAAAAATGGTTAATATTATCATAATTTCTATAACATTGATATTAGTATAGGATCTATGTTTAAAGCATTATTATGAGATACTGGAATTAATTTCAAGCTGTAGAAGGATTAAGGGAGAAGTAAACTTTTTTTCTCTAATTTGAACTTTCTTCTTCATGTCTGGTTAAGACCATTTTTGTGTCTTCATTCCTATATCATCAGGAAAAGCTGTGCATGATGATTCATCTAAAAAGTTATGTATTGTTTTTGGAGAATCCATATATACCTTCAGTAATCATTCTAATTTTCACATTTTAGATGAGATAGGTAAAGCGTTAAGCTCATGGAACACACATCCTTTTTTATCTGTTTTGATATCTCAAGTAAACTGATATAAAAAGATTCCAATTGTCAGAATCAGAATGGGACTTTTTGTTCTAAAATTCATTTTTATTAATATTTTAAATTTGATTTCTCATTGGTTCCAAATTTGGTTTCTCATACACAGAAATTCATAGTATATAATTGTCATAGACATAATATATAATATATAATATACCACCTCCATACCATTATATAATATATAATATACCACCTCCATTCCACAAGATGCCTAAATCTAATGCTGACCAACATTTTGTGAGGTTGCATCTTTTCCTCAAAGAGAAAAGGATTCCCTATAGAACAAAAGGTTTTTTAAAATCCAATGAAATTAATAGAAAGTTTCAGTTAAGTTTCTCAGAATAATCAGAAATATGAATTTTTCACACACAAAATAGAGTGAAACTGGAGAACTTATTGATGTGTCCATAAAAATGTGTTTTGCTTTCCTTCTATAAGAATGCAGCAATGAAAATTCAAACACAAAATAGAAAAACCAGACCTAAATTTAGCATTTAATATAATTTATAAGAAACCCTATTTAAAGGTGCATTCTATAACTTTACCTATTTCAAGATTTCCTTTCTTTCAATTTCTAGCACTCCTGAACTACTTCAGCTCACAGTCCAATTTGCTATTACTTTCTCTCTTTACTTTCTTTACTCTACCAATCCTTTGTCTTTTTCTGGAAAAAAATCAAAATAAGAACATCACCACTGCTGCCACAAAAATATGTGTGTGTGTGCACTCATATATACACACATACACACACACACACACACACACACAAAGGTGTTCATTACTCAGTCATTAAACTCTTGGGATTCAAAAATTATTTATAATCTATTTTCTTATTACAACTGGTAATTTTCATATCATAAAATACAAATATGTTACAACATATCTTCTGAATTTGAAAGAAGCTCTGAAGTGCATTTTCTGTAGGATTGACAGATTCTATTCTGTTAAAGTGGAAAGAAGAATTTTCTTACATGAATCCTACTATTAATAGGATTACTCACAAAGAAATCATTTGTGACCAAATTACAAATATGATCAACTAAAATGCAAATAGAATCAGAGCTAAAATTCTGAGTAGTGCCATTCTATGGGGGGAACCCACAAATAACCAAACATAATGTCTTCCAAAAATCTAGGTTTGCAGTATTTCTCTTTTATTTGTTTACAAGTTTGATTACTAGTTTTTTTCAGAGAAACAAACAAACAAACAAATAAAAACCATCTGGATTAACCAGTGTTTAAATCACTATATGCCACAAAATGCCCCACAGTCTATGGCAAAATTTTTAATTGCCTTTTATCATTTACATTTTTATGTCATTAACTATTGCTTAGAAAAGAAGAGAAAGAAAAAGAGAGTGAGAGAGAAGAAAAGAAAGAAAAGACAAGACTTGGTGATTTAGTTCAATTCAGGAATCTTATATTGAATAACTGTGATGTGCCAAACTGAGATAAGTAAAGGATTACAAAAATAAAAAGAATACAATCTTTTCCTTCTTTCTTGCAATATTTTTTCTCTTATATCACCCAACTCACTAAGAGCCTGGAATTTTGCAAGATATTTGAAATGTATTAGCATTCATAACCAACCCTTTGGGACTCATATTCTAATGGTAGTGAAGGGTGTAAAATAAGCAGAACTAAATAAATTATATAACATGTCAGAATCCTAGAAAGGAAAAGGGAAATAAGAAACATAGTGGGGGAAAGCAGGGTCGGTGGCAAAACTCAGATAGAATGTGGGTTAGGTTCCAGACCCTTACAACAAAGACCATAACTCAATAAAGCAAGTTGTACTAATATTTGTGGTTTACCAGTGAATGTAAAAGTTATAATTTCACAGTACTATTGTCTACTAAGTGTGCAACAGAATTAAAAATGTAAACACTTGATGAAATAATATGCATGCTTTAATTAAACAATGCTTTATTGCCAAGAAAATGATAATGACCATTGCCTTCAGTAGCTCATAATCTCTTTGCTGGTGGAGGGTCTTGCCTTGAAGTTGATGGCTGCTGATTGATCAGGATGGTGTTTGCTGAAGGTTGGATGGGTGTGGCAATTGACTAAAATAAGACAACAATAAAGTTTGCTGCATTGATTGACACAAAAGATTTCTGTATAGTATGCCATGCAGTTTGATAGTGTTTTACCAATAGAAAATTGAAGTCAGTTTTTCAAAGCTTGCCACTGGTTTATGAAATAAATTTATGCCATATTCTAAATCCTTTGTTGTCATTTTGACAATGTTTATAGCATCTTCACCAAGAATAGATTTCATCCCAAGGAGCAAAAAAATTATCATTCATGGAAGCAATCCTAATTGGTTAAATTTTTATCATGAGATTGCAGCAAACTTTATTTCAGATTCTGCTTCTAATTCTAGTTCCTTTGCTATTTCTACCACATTTGCAGTTACTTCTTCCTCTGAAGTTTTGAACCTTTCAAAATCCTCCATCACAGTTGGAATTGACTCCTTCCACTACTCTGTCAATGTTGATATGTTGACCTTTTCCCATGAATCATGAATGTTCTCAATGATATCTAGAATGGTGAATCCTTTTCAGAGAATTTTCTGTTTGCTATGTCCAGATTCAGAAGAAGAATCAGTCTCTTTGGCAGCTACAGTTTTATGAAATATATTTCTTAAATAATAAGACATGAAGGTCAAAGTTTCTCCTTGATCCATGGGCTGCAGAATAGATGTTGTATTAGTAGGCATGAAAACAACATTAGTCTCATTGTACATATCCATCAGAGCTCTTGGGTGACCAGGCACACTTTTAATGAGCACTAATATTTTGAAAAAAAAAATCTTTTTCTCTGAGCAGTAAGTCTCAACAGTAGGCTTATAATGTTAAATGAAACATATTGTATACAGATGTGCTGCTATTTAAGCTTGGTCATTTTATCTGCAGACAAAGGCAGACTAGATTTAGTGTAATTCTTAAGGGTCCTAAGATTTTTGGAACAGTAAATGAACATTGGCGGTGACTTAAAGTCACTGGAGGCATTAGTTCCTAATAAAAAAGCCAACTTCTTTTTGAAACCAGGTATGACTTCCCTCTGGCTTTGAAAGTCCTAGATGACATCTTCTTCCAATAGAAGGCTGTTTCAACTATACTGAAAACTGTTGTTCACTGTAGTTACCTTCAACAACTAGACCTTCCAGACAACTTGCTGCAGCTTCTATATCAGCATTTGCTGCTTTGCTTTGTAGTTTTATGTATAAAGATGACTTTTTTTCTTTAAATGTCACTACCAAATGTCTGCTGGCTTCAAATTTTTATTCTAGAGCTTCCTCATCCCTCTCTGTGTAAAAAGGATTAAACACAGTTAGGGCCTTGCTCAGGATTAGGCTTTGATTTAAAGAAATGTTGTGGCTGATTTGATCTTCTAAATCTTTCTCCATGTCAGCAATAGGCTGATTTGCTTTCTTATCATTTGTGTTCCCTGGAGTAGCACTTTTAATTTCCTTCAAAAAACTTTGCCTTTGCATTGACAACTTGGCTAAATGTTTGGTGCAAGGGGTTTAGATTTGGCCTATCTCACCTTTGGCTGTGCCTTCTTCAATAGGCGTAATAGTTTTTAGCTTTAAATTTAAAGTGAGTGGCATGTGACTCTTTCACTTGAACACTTAGAGATAATTGTAGGTATTGATTGGACTAATTTCAATATTGTATCTCAGCATATAAAAAGGCACAAAGAAAGGGAGAGAGACGGAGGAATAGCCAGTTAGTGGAGAATTCAGAACACACGTAGTTATTGCTTAAGTTCAGTCATACTTGGGCATTTTTCATGGTGTCCCCAAAACAATTATAGTAGTGACATCAAAATCACTGGTCACAGATCACCATAACAAATATAATAATAATTGAAAAGTTTGAAATATTGGGAGAAATATCAAAATGTGACACAGACATGAAATGAGCAGATGCTGTTCAACAAACGGCACCATAGACTTGTTTAATGCAGGTTTGTTGCCACAAACCTTTAATTTGTAAAAAATGTGTAAACACCTTCACATATATGTTGAATGGAGGAGAAGGTAGATGTTGGAAGTGCAAATTTAAATAGATTGGTGAAGGCAGAAGTATCTATCAAGAAGTTGGCCAACACTTGAAAGAAGCGGGAAAGAGATGGGTTTCCATTCCTGGGGAAAGATTGCTACAAATTGAAGAAAAAAAAAAAAGGTAGAAGCAGTCTCTGTGGCACATGCCTGTAAACTCAGCAGCTCAGGAGGCTGAGACAGGAGGATCTGGAGTTCAAAGCCAGCCTCAGCAACAGCAAGGCACTAAGCAACTCAGTGAAACTCTGTCTCTAAATAAAATACATAAGAAGGCTGGGGATGTGGTTCAGTGATTGAGTGCCCCAGAGTTCAAGCCCCTATACCTACAAAACAAAACAAAACAAAAGACAGAGTAGAGACCCTAAAGAGAAAAATTTGTTGATATTTTTGAGAGCATCACCAGGCTAGAAGAAAGTGGGTAAGAGAAGAATAGCAGGAAGTTAAGAAAGAATGGAACAAGAAGGGCAGGTCATATAAAGCCCAGTAGGAATCTGGCTTTTACTCTGGGTGGTCTGGAGAATTATTGAAAGGTTTGGCTGCAGGATAATGAGGATCTCACATTTTGAAAATATCTCTTTAGCTTCTGTCTTCAGAATACAAGGATAAAAGTTTAAGTAAGAAAATTATCATGAGAAATGATGGTGGTTTAGGCCAGTGTGGAGTCAACCGTTGGTATAAAGATGTCGTCTAACTTCTTTCTGGCCCATTGGATTTTAGATCAGCATGTTGGGAAACAAGACTGGTCTGTGTTTCATGGGTTGATAGCAATATATGAGAGCATATCCTGGTTGTATAAACGTATTTGTATGAGCACAATTCTATTTATGTCTTTTCTAACAATAGAAAATATTGTCATTACAGTGATTTATTTTCATTGAATGCTAAGTTAATACTGTTTTTTGGTTTATCACTCTCTTGTTCTTTTAGTTTGTCTCCCAGTTCTCTTATTCTGTAAAGCCTCTTTACCCTACCCTATCGTACTTATTTCCTCCCAATTACACATTCAATCTCTGCCATGTTATTTTGAGTATGTGCTTTATTTGTTTTTCCTGTTTAGTCTCCATCTAGCCCAAGCAATAGGAAAATACTTCCACCCATTGTAATCCCTTCATCCTGCAGGATAATTAGGACATCAGCTTATAAGAAACAAGGAAAATTAAAAATTATTTTCTAATTCTCAGTAACAGGTTTTATCAAAGACACAGTAGCATACACACACACACACACACACACACACACAATGGGTTTTGGAGATTCAAGTTAGATGGGAAGAGAACAAAAGTCTCCTGAGCTTTGAGCTTTGGATGAGAGAAATGAGGACATTTATTTATTTTCTTAAACATTAAAAGCCAGAACTAAAAATGGGAAAATTTGGTAGCAGTAAATCTTTCAAAGTTTATCCTTCTATCTAGCAGAGACATTTTTCCCTCTCATCAGACACAAATAACATAAAGATGGTTTAGTTTCTGTTTGTTTTATGGTTTTAAAATTCTGAAAGAGAATTTATAAGGGCAAGTTAACTTATTAAAATGTTCTGAGTCCTTTGAAGAAAAGATATTTTTATTAGATATATGTTCAAGGCATTCTTTCTCTCTTTGCAGTTTTCTCTCTCATAAAAGATATTCTCTTTCAAATGGACTTAAACTATCAAATGTGTTTTCACTTACATTTACTTCATCTCCTTGAACATGCTAGGACTCATCTGAAATAATGACCCCTTTGTTAAAAGTTAATCTCTTCAAAAATAATAAAACCAAGAAATTCTAACAAACCAAATATATGTAATACTATAATATCTGAATTGGTCTTGCTATTGATTCATAATTTTTTATAATTGAGCCACCCCCCCACCCACTCTGCCCTTCACCATATCTCAATACACACACACTGGATATGATCATATACTTCAAAAGTATGTCTACGTGTGCTTTAGCCAAAGTCTAAAGTGCAGACAATTAGCTGGCCCACTCCCCTGCCAAGGCTTAAAATAAATCTCTATTCCAGATATTCGGAAGACAGCAACACCCCTTGTCCTCAACATTTGATTCCTTAAATAGTACCCCAGTGGCCTCAAAGAGTCAATGCACTTCTTTAAGCCTAATTTATTCTCAGAATATGACCTAGGTGCTGGGGAGGATAGAACACATTATCTGATGTTCAGATTGCTCAACTGTACCCTAGAGAATCAAAACATTAAGAAGCATATGGTATGAATATTGTTCTGGTGAAGGCACATTGTTCCACTTTGGAATTTAAAACAAGCAATGCAGCAATTGGTATTAACTAACTCAGACCCTTTCTTCCAACTCAAATGACTATAAAATTTTAGAAAGCAATTTGCTAGATTATATATTCTAAAGGTTTTTTTGTCTTCCATATCAGAGTCAATGACTATACCAAGAAAAAAATATCTTGTTAATAAAGATAAATACAGACCATTTTTAAACACACATACACACACACACACTTTTCAGTTTTGCCTTAGCCCCATTTTGATGGTGGCAATGACAATGTTCTGAAGCAAAGACTCTTAGCTGCTGGCTGATGCTGAAGTTAAATGCACATGACAGAGCTACCAGCACTGATGGATGGCTCCCGACCTGCTGTGCTGACAAAAGCCTGGGATATTTGCAATGGTTGGTTATCAGTGAAAATGGGCATTACCTGACTTGGCATTTGAGCACTTTGCAGAACCTGATGTGATGGTCAGCACTGAACCCTGAAGACATGATGCTAGCAGGGTTAATAGATGGGAGAATCTGTCTGTCCACTCTAGTGACATGTTATTTACTGAATCCTAGAAATAGGCCTTTTGATAAACATACTTGGAAAGTAAAATTTTTAATTTTTTTAAAACATTTTTTTCAGTTGGGAATAATAGCCAACACACAGATTCTTACTGGTTTCTAACATTTTTTTTATGAGATCTTAGAACATGAAAAACCTTTCAAAAATCTCCTGGTTTCCACATTTATATTTCTGCCAAACTACTATAAATTTATATTTTGAAGTTCATTTGCCTCATAGGCATTATTATTTTTCTCAGTCTGTCTATAAATAGAATTATGATTTTGCATGCTAGTTTCATTGGGTTTATTTTTATGTATTTATTTATATTCAACCTACTTAAAAATATAAACTGCTTTAAAGTCTTTGTGGGGAAAAAAAAACTCACAAAACCCAAAAAACAAAAACAAAACAAAATCAAATAAAACACCAAGGATTCTGGCATAGTGGATAAAACAAGAATCAAAGTAAAAAGACAAAAGTATTTCAAAAATAATGCTGAAGGCACTGCAATTAAAAACAAATTTAAATCTGGGATTCCAAGTAGCTCAAGCAACAAGGAAAATATTCAAGATTACAGACCTCATTTCATCTTGAAGCAAGCATATCAGTCCATCAGAAGAAATCAGCTTTTTCATGTCCCACAGTTCTGAAAATAAAATTTCCAAGTGGTTTTGGTTCTTTTAAAATAAGGACTATGGAATAAAATGTTGCCCAATGATCACAGTAGAAGTTTGTATATAAATTACAATAGTATCCATCACATGGCTCTTTCTTTTATTTAACTTTAGCAGGAGGCAGGAACATGATAAGCCAGATCCATCTGAATGAATAGAGAGAAATTATGTAGTTATGTAGAATTTTGGCAACCTGACCTAAAATGGGGCTCAAATCTCAGTAAAATTCTAAGAAATAAAATAAGCCAAAGGTCTACTAAAAGGTCATTTCTAATTATATTGCAAATCTAAGCAATTTTAATTTACAAATAATTTTAGTAACTTCAATAAACTTTCAGGCTACTTCTTGAATAAATAGTACGTAATAACAAGCAATAAACAATACAATAAATAAAAATAAAAAATATATCTGAAAGTTGTTTTAGAGTTTCTATCAATGTATAGGGGAAATTTATATGCTTTCAAAACTCTGGTTAAAGCTGTCTATTGGCAGAGCAGGAGAAACTAGAAACCCTGCTAGGTTATGATAATGAGTTGTAAATAAGAATGACATTCTTTCAGGAATACCATTGGTAAAGTAGGGGCAGAGATAACTTCTTATTCAAAAGAAGCATGGATACTCTAGGGATTCCTTAATTTTATAATATATAATCAAGCAAGTAAGTAAACACGAGAGGAAATTGGGTGTAACAGTTGAAATGTCTTTGCGTAATTGTGAATTAGAGTTTGCAATGAAAAATATACAATTGCCATATTTTGTATATCAAAAGAAATTGGAATATTAGCAAAATCATATGCTTCTATCTATGATTGATTTTACTTCCTCAATCATATATATTGCAAAAATATAAAATTAATATTTATCTCTCATAATATATGTACAATTATAGGAAAAGTGTGTTATAATTTTACTGAGAAATTATTACTTGTTTAGAAGCAATGTTATAACAAAGAACATCTTTTATCCACATAACTTAATAACCTACTTCACCCCTGCTGGGCTGCTGCTTTTGCTGTAAGAAAAAATATAGACAGAAAAATAGATTGCAAAAAAACAGATTGATTAATTATACTTACACAAACCTTAAGGGGAAAGATTAAAAAAAATAAATACATAAATTTGCCTGAAATAATATATTTTTGTCAGAACTAAACTCTATTTTTTGGATCCTATTAAAAGGTGATCTAACATTATACAAATTGCATATTTTAAAGCAACATTTTCCAAATTGGTGGCCTGAATCACAAGAAGTATACTAAAAGAAGTTGTTCTTTGCTCAAGTCTAAGAAAATACATTTTACAGAAACAGAACCTGGTTGTTTTACTCAACTATTTCTATATGTCTTTCAGGTGATAATACTTTGTAACTATTCTGGAAGGGTCATATGCTGAATTTGCTCTGCATATTTGATTAAGGAAAACTTTCTTAATTGAATGCATATGCTTCTTGGGTTACAGTTCAGGAAGTGTTTTCCTAGGGAGTCAACCAAAGAAATCCAAATTCACAATGAGGAATGATATCATTGAGATAATGATTGTAATACTTTCAAACAAAGGCATTATATGACCTATGAAAAGAGTAGAGTTTTTGAGTTTTATGTATTGGTCAAAAATATCCATCTGAATAAGTCTCATTATTTAATTAAAACCCAAAGTCAAACCACATTAAATTTAATGATATAGACGGAATATCCTTTAGTTTTAATGTAGGAAACACAGAATCATTTTAATATATTCTAGCAATCTAACTTTCTGATGAACACTCATATCTTGAGATAAATAAATTCCTAAGAATTATTTTTTATCTCCATGAAACAGTACTTAAAAGATATTTGAAATTTCACTAATAAGCTAAAATTTGGCTCTATAATTTGACTTTAGAATTTGAATTTAGAACTATATGATTCATGAGATTAGTATTTAATCTCCATATGATTTTAGTATTTTAAATGTTTTCTTCTTCTATATTAATTATACTTTATGAAGATGTGAATTTAATTTATGCAAAATATTACTGTTATTACAAAAACAAATGAGTATCTTTTTCATGCCACATAGACTGACCCCTAAACTCAAGCCAAGCACTTCATCTGGGATCAATATTACTGGAAGAAGTCTTTGTGCTTAACTTATTGTGGCAAAACAGCAAGATTATAGAAATGGATGAGATAAATTGATATGGAATAAAATTAATCAGAATCTAAAAATTCAGACAGTATTAGATTGTTAAATCTAAGTTTCTTCACAGTCTATAAGAAATGTAATCTTTGAATGTAAGGATGCATTAAAAACGTACGTCTACTAGGAATCATTTTTTCCCCCATTGCTAGCAAATGTTTTTAAATAAAAGTGAGGAAATACAAGCCTCATAGAAAGACAAGATATTCCTTTATTTTGTTTTGTTTCAATACATTATCTTGTTTATTCAAGGCATTCAGTGTCAAAAATCTGATGGAATCATAATAGCCAGCCAGATCCTTTCCTGCATTTGGCTGATTCCTAGGCCACTGTTAAATGGAACTTGTTTGGGATCCAGTGGTTCAGGAGTCTTTGTGAGTGCTCTCTCTCTTGACAGCCAGCACCTCAGAACTGCCCTTATCTGAGGGGTCAAGTTTCCATCCTGGGATGCTGGATCTGATGAGGCCTCACAGCAGATCCTTTGGCAGCTTGTCGGCTGTCCTTCAGTCCTTCAGTTCCCACTGGTCCAGGAAACTACCCTTCTCAGTTTGACCTCAGTGTGTCAGCCACATTATCTCATCATATTGTTGGGCAGGCTAGGTATTAAAATTCAACTGGGACCCGGAGATGGGCTTTGAATTTGTGTAGGCATAAAGGAGAATAGGTAAATTTTCATGATTCTTGGTAATTACATTGAACTTGTTTATTATAATGTAAGGAATATACACTGAAAATTTGTAGGTAAAACAAGAAAAATAAAAACAAATGAATTTACTTTATGATTCCTCTTTAAAAATAATGACCAATAAAATGTAGGTAGAAGTAGCTTTAGTAGTAGCTATAAGAAGAAACATTTTTAAATAATGAGGTCCTTTATTCCCTGGGACAAATATATTATTCAGATACCAACTATATCTTAATGCAATGTTTTCCATTTAAAATTACTAGGTATTAATAAAGTAAATGAATGAAGCATTGGCTCCTTGTTTCCTAAACATTCATGTAATATTTAAAATAATAATACTAATATATATTCAGTAAAAAAAAATTCTTTGAAATTATTTTAAAGATTAAAAAAGAAAAGCCTTTCTCTTCTCCTTTTCTCCACTGCAAGATAACTAAAATAGGGTGAATGTTATGAACTTCATGATTCACAACAGTAGTAAAAGATTCTGAAAGTTGGTCTCAAGTTCAATTTTATTTCACATTTAAATATCCAGTACCCGAGGATGTTGATATCTGTTTTACTGCTTTCTTACCAAACGGTTTCAACTCTAGCAATTGAGTAAAATGTATCTCAGATGCATGTATCTAATGAAATCAAATAAACAAGAATATATGTGTGTGTGTATGTATATATATATATATGTATATATATATATATATATATATGTGTGTGTGTGTGTGTGCGTGTGTGTGTGTCTATATATATATATATATATATATATATATATATATATTAAAATGTGTGTATATATACACACACACATATGTAAAGTTATGCATGGTCTTTAAGTACATATAATAAATTGATTAAAAATTAAATTGTTAAAAATATTATTTATATCTCAAATATATATGCATTAAAATATAAGGGAAACTATTACAGTTAAAGAATTCCAAGGAATGTTCCCAGAACTTGCCAAATCCTAGATAAATTAATAGATATACATAACAAAAAGGAACATGCAAAACTGTCTTTACATGATTGCTCTACTGTAATAGAAATTTCCAGTTTAAATGAATGATTTGTGACTTTTCTGTCCAGCTCTTAGAGGTCTTAAAGAGGCCTCGTGATTCAACGCTGATGTCCCTGCCTCCGCGTGGAATGTCCTTTCTTTCTCTACCACCGAATTACTACATCTCTTTCAAGGCCCTTTTCAAAAGCTCTTTTCCAGGGAGCTTTCCCCACCGTTCAAGTCAGAATTAATTACTTCTTCCTATGGGCTCTCAAAGCACTTTGAACCTCTAAATGGCAATTACTTTATTCTGCCTTGTACTATTTACATGTTTAAATATGTCTGCCTCACAAGACTTCAGGATCCTCGAAGACAACATCTTAATCAGCTTTTTTTTCCCCTCCCATCTCACCGGATTTCTTCCCAACATGTGTACTCTTATACTTTGGGAAATGGTTACCAGTTACACAATAGGTGCCTAATAACTTTGGGTTTAAAAGAAAGCTGCATTGAAATTATTGTCTTTTTAGTGTTCCTTCCAGTCAAACTCTGGCTGTAATGGTGTCTTTCTAAGTTGATCATTTTATTCCTTTGACAAGAAGTCAAGCAATGTTAAAACTGTCTATGTGTGGTATTTTTCCAATATTCTTTGGACTCCTAAATGTACCCTTTAATATATCATACCTGTAGAATGTCTAAAAATGTCACTTGGATAACTACCTTTTCCATGTGCTTTACTAAGATTAACCTTTTGAGTCATATAAATCAAATATTCAAGGAAAGAGAAAAAAGCTGAAATGGATGTCACCTTTGTCTCTTTACTTTGTGAAACTTTTAACTTGAATACTGCATTGTTGGTGATATTTTAAACTTTTCACTGCATTTGGAAGGTTCTAAGGTATTTCTCCCCATAGAGTTAAGAACAAACATTGGCCACTCAGATGTCCTTTAATTAGTTGACGTGCACTTTTCAGTTAGAAAAATTTGTTTACCAAGATCTAAAAATTATCTGAAGGAGTATAAATATTGAATATTAGTATTGAAAATAGAACTACATTTTTTCACTTGTAACCAGCATCCCAGTCACTAGACCATGTAACAAAACAAATGATGACTTGAGGATCTATACAGAACATATTAATTAAACCTCATTGGTCTAGGGAATTGCATTCATTCAATATAAATGAAGTTCTCCACTTATTTTAATATTGCACTTAATATTATCATTTCATAAATTTTACTTAGTTTTAATCAACTGATTTTCTATGATGGGATGAATATCTGATCTCATATTATAGATAGAAGAAACTGAGGTTCAGACTTTTAACATTAAAAAAAATCCTTTTATTCTTTCCTATTCCAGAATCTTTGCTCATAGTTAAACTTAGTAACAGAAAAAGAAATGTTGGAGACATGAGTGGGTGAAACTTAGAAGCAATTTAGAAGAGCTTGCCTTCAAATTGATTGCTATTTAATTATATATATGCATATATATACATACATATATGTAAAATCATTTGGCACGTGCTGGAATTAATTTTTAGATATTTTTCTTATTTATTTCAACTTCATGAAGTATACACACTATTGTCCATATATTTCTAATATCTTTATTTCTTATATGTATGCTTACCTTTTTGCATCTGAATATATATGACAAGGCATTAAATTGAGTTTAAATAAAAGAAGAGCAAATTTTAAAAATTACTAGTAATTATATGTTACTTAACTTTATTTGAATATCATTAAAGCCAGTGTTTATATTTTAACATATAATCCAAATAAAGTATGAAATTGCACCAGAAGTTACCATTGGAAGGATTTGTAAAATTCTTGAGGAAGTTGTACTATACAAAGGGGGCACAAAGCAATAATGTACTAGTACAAGTTCATCTCTGGATTCAAATTTCAAAATATGGATTGTCTGAATCTGTAGCAATTGAGAAGTAATAAGATAAGGAATGATAAACTAAGAGAACACATTAGAAGATTAAAGTTTCCATTTAGTTTACATATTCAATATCATCATTCATATTTAGGAGGAAACATAAATTTAGGGAAAGTATGAATAGTATGCAGGTTTATGGCCACTTAAAAACTAAAAGTGATGACTTTTTCATAGACAAAATATTTTAGAGTCTAGATAATTAAACTTGTTTGAATGAGGAAAGAATTAGGGTCTTCTCAGTTTACAATGTTAGCATCTTTCACATTTCAGTTTGCAAAGTAAGTTTTGCATATATGACATTGTCTTCTAAAATAATAGTATAAGTACACTGATGAAATCAAAGAACTTGATAGTTCAATGTGGACAAATGCTCTGTGCCTGCAGCTTTCAAGAGAAGAGTGAAATGTGTTCTGTGTGCAGTGAGTTCAAATCTGGTTTTGACAATAAGAAGTCTTGTTGAACCCATATCAACTTACTTTAATTTTAACAAAAATAAAAGAGTTCAAAATTGGAGCATTAGGTTCTTAATTATACTATGTGTTAGCTTGTTCCTTAGGAAAAAGAAATATATTATCATTATTATAATTATTACTAAGAAACATTTTACTCAAGTGCTTACAATGAAGGTCTAATGATAACTACCAGAGATAAGATGCCAAAAGTTTCATATTAGAATCTTTTCTTACAGGATCTTACAATTAACAGAATTTACATTAATTATAACGAATCCAAATGAAAAATAAACCTCAACAGACCAGATAAAATCTCAATATTTACAACATATTCTTATAAGTGATCAATGTAAAACTAATGAAACTCTGAACTGGCATATAACAGTGCCAATAAGTAAAATATGAATAAGTTAAGATACTTCAGAAAAAGGACTGTACTGTCTTTCAAAATGGAGAAGTTGTATTCTCGTCAAAACATCAGGGAAAAAAATCTAGAATTTACCATGACTACAAAAGTGTCCCAGAGTAGAACTTTTATCTTTGAAATCTTCCCCATACTGAGGATTTAAATGGAATTTGAAAAGAAAAATATGTAACAATACAATAAATCAAACATTCAGATGATTTTTGCATGTTGGAAAACTTCAATTATAACATTCAGTGATGGTCATGCTGATAAATTATTCAGACAGGTAGTGAAAAAAAATCTCTTTACCTCTTAATCTACAAATTGATATTTGAAGAACCTATCATCTTTGTAAGTTTTAACTAAAATTTTAATTAATTTTGATAAATAAAGTAAAGCTAGATAACTGTCTTTGAAAGATTCTTAAAAATTCTTTAACATATGTAAATATTTTAGATATATTTCTATATATACATATATATGCATATAGTGTTAAGTATATGGTTTATAATCAATACATTTTTGCTGGTTGAAAATTCTAGGAAGTCTCTATCATTTACATCATTTTAGATTTATCACATATAACACCCACTTAAAAGTTTTAAAGGTTCTTATTTTTCTGGACATTTTGAAATCTTATTTGACTTGGTGGAAATATCTCATCTTCCAAAGAAACAAAAACACTATGATAATTAATAGACTTATAGAAGCCATAATAAAAATTGTTCCTAAACCAGTACATGTTATCCCGAAGTCCCAGTGACCATTGCCCATTTTCTCCTAGGTCTGTAAAAATAACTTATGTTCAGCCATAAAGTTTATTTTTATTACTGAACCCAAGTCAAAGTCTCATCCTGGGGTTCAAGTTCTCAAAGATGGGCAGATTTAATATATTTGTCACCACCTTGATATTGCTTAACTTCAGATGAAAGTGATGGCTGGTAAGTCTGTGAATTGAGGACAAACCCCGAGTTGTTAATGTTAATATGCTGTTCAAGAAACCCCAACTATTTATTTTGGTTCTATGTTGCAATATGTCTTGCTAGGCTCATGTTAATTAATTTTGACAATGGCCTCTTTTTCTCTGATTTATTCAATTATTTTAGTCAATGACCTGATGTATTATTATTATTATTGTTTTTAGAAAAATAAATAGAATGTGATGAAATTCCTGTATAATCCTTTTGTTTCTGCTGGATAATTTTGTAGGAAAACTATCTAGAATTATTTCAGGTAAAAGATTCTACTTTCTTTAAAGCAAAAAGAAAACTATAAAAGTTGTATGCTCCCATAAATGGATTTTTTTTTTTTGAAGATCAACTAAGCCAGGATGAATTTAATACATATCAGGTGATAAGTCCAGAGTTTGCATTTAAAAATGAATTTGCAATTGTCTTTTGTCTCTATTTCCTAATTCATTTTTAGGGCTTTAAAGATCTGTTGTAACAGGACTCTTGTTACATTTAATAAGTGCCATGTTGATTGGCGTTCTCTAAGTAGGCTTTTCAGTTTGCCTGTGGGGAAATTTAATATAAAAACATTCAACATTCTTTTATTAGTGTTTTTTACTATTCCCAGTCCCATCAGACCTTTGGTGCAAGCAGTGTATTATTGAAAAGCTTATCTGTAAGAAGTGAGCCAAGGGGAAATTCAGCCTTTATTAATATTGACATCATGTTCCCACACAATGGCTGTCTAAAGAAACTTTTCAATTGGATTTCAACTGCTTTGATGCAATATAAATGGAAACAACTGAATGCATGGTTTAGCACAGAATGGTGAATGATGCTGTATACTATACACCCAAACAGAAAGTCGGAGTTTAGAGGTATTTCAGGGCCATGTTATCATTCTCAATTTATGCTGGTTAGCAGAATGTTAAGTTATGTTAATTTGATAGTTCTTGAATACTTATGTTTTCTTTGGGTTCTCTCCTCTTCAATTGCCAGTTTGAATAAAAAGGACAATTAATGTATTTTCAAGATGAAAATTATATTTAAGAAGTAGGATAAGACTTAAGTCAGGCAATAAGTTATGATTCAGGACACAATTAAGCTAGGATTGATTTCTATATTTATTATCATGAAGTATCAATATCCAGAAAACAGTAAGAAGTATAGAGAGAACTCAGGTCAATCTGTTGAACCTACTTAGTCTGAGGTATGTTACTTTCTTATATTAGGTAAAGGGTCAATGAAGCAAATGGCTTTTTCTAGAAAACTCAATTGCAGGTCAAAATGATCCTGGTGAAGTTTTTAAATTATTTATTTTATTTTATTTTTTATTTTTCTAGTTCTAAGGAATTTAACCCAGAGATACTCTGTCTCTGGGCTACATTCCCCACCCCTGCTTTCTAATAAGACAGGGTTTTGCTAATTCTCCCAGGGTGGTCTTAAACTTGCGATTCTCCTGAGAAATATATATTTGTCACTTCACTACAGAACCATTCTAGAGTAAAATGTACAACTATTAGCACAACCAGTAAACCAGTACCCAAGCAAAAAGCAAAGAAGTCTTTAAAATTAGAAGCCATTGAGTTTGCTCAGAACTTCAAATATAATTTATCATAGAATAAATTCTTGAATCAATGAATACTATCACTTCTTTGGTTAAACAGTCCAAATCTGACATCTAGAACATCTCTTTAAAGTCACCATTTTCCTGGAAACACTCTAATTTTGAGGAGTCTAGAGTTATATTTAGCTTTTGAGGAGTAGTCTTTCAAAAATATGGCTATGAAACAGATTGATTTAGAGGAGCATTATAATTAGCTGCTGAATATGTTAGGATAGATTATTCTACATGAATCACAGAGCTCACTTTAAGTGTCATTCCCCATTCTAAACTGCCAGCTTAATTTCTTCTCATTTTTCACAAGATCCATTTTTTTCTATTGTGCCAATAATAAAGGTGTAGTTGTCATAAAATAGGCATACATTTGTGAAATAATAAATTATAAACTGTTTTGTTTCAATTTTTAAAATAACTAAGTCATGATTACTTGATTTGATAATAACCCTGAAAACCCACCCAGAAAATGGCCTCATTTAAAAAACTTATATCCACATTTAGTAGCTTTATGAGCCTCTGGCAAACATTTTTAGACTAATGGGGAAAAATCTACAACATAAAATAGCACAAAATCATGAAAATAGCTTTTGAATGTAAGAAAATTAATATATAAAGAACAACTATAATAATACTGATGACCAATATTTAAGAAAAAATTTAAGATGATACATATAAATCAATGTATGCCTTTAAAATAATTCCAAAAGTTAATGATTTGAAAGCAAAATATGAAAATGTCATTAGTTCTCAAAACCACTCAAAATTTGTCAGTTAAAAGTAATAGCTGTGAATTTTATAGAAGTCTCCACATTACTACACAATCTTGAAACTGCCTTTGTAAGAATCATATTAGCCAAATCATATAATCTTTATGTCCTATCACAAGTATAAGATAAAAATAAAAATTTAAAGTACATATTACTGGGCATGGTGGCTCATACCTGTCATAAAAGTAGATGAGGAGGCTGAGGCAGGAGGATTGCACATTCTAAGCCAGCCTCAGCAGCTTAGCAAGGACCTAAGAAACTTAGTGAGACCCTGACTCAAAATAAAATGTATAAAATATATAGAAACAAAGGGCTGGGGATATGGCTCAGAGTTTCAATCCCCACTACCAAAAAATAAATACATGAAGTTGCATTATTACTACTACTGCATGTGATGTGTTGGATGCACAAGGGATGTTCAGTATTTTATTTGAATACTTAATACAAATAACAAAGAAGTCCTTTATTGTTTCTTAGGAACAATGTGCCTATTTTCTTTCTTGGTGGTGTGTGGGGGGGTATTTTCGCATTAAAAAGAGAGAGAGAGAGAGAGAGAGAGAGAGAGAGAGAGAGAGAGAGAGAGAGAGAGAGAGAGAGAGGTGTTTCCCAAAGTTAATTATATTGGAACAGCTAATAGGAAATAAAGGGACTTGTTACTAAAATGATGAGGTGCTAGAACCCAGACTGACAACCAATGCAGAAGCAGCATTGCTGTAATAGATTCATGTTGATGTCGGCTTTTGTGTTGCTGTCAATGAATCAGTAAGTTGGAGAAAGAAGTGAAGGGAGGTGGAGCACTGAAGAAATTCAGCATAGATGCACACAAAAGTACAGATCCTATTGTGTTGCTAAAATGTGGGTACAGAGTGCTAAGGGTCATTGCCTGAGCTCCCCTCTAAGAGCAATTTGAGGACTTGTTACCTGGCATTGCTGCCCCAAGTTTTATTGAGTCTGGGTTCATGTAAGAATCCTTCTTTTTACCAAGTTCATCCATAAAAAAAATCACATTTTTATTACATTTTTGTGGTCTAACTGCTGATGTTGCTAGTCCAAGAAACACACTTTGAGTAGTACTGAATTAAAGAATGGTGTTGAGATATATATATATATATATATATATATATATATATATATATATACACACACATATATATAAATATATATATATTCAATAATATTTTGCCTTTATTAGATGGGGAACTCCTTCACCAAGGAGCTATTAAAAATATTGATGTTACATTAATGTTTTCCTGATTCTTAGAGCTACCTATCATATATAAAGAATATAATCACTATATATAACCTGCTATATCAAAAATTCTCTGTCTAATCATCCTTCCAAGTGGCAAACCTATATTTAGAGAAAAATGGAGACAGACATAGTACTTCAATTCTTATGTATGTTATATAGGTCATTCAGGAACCTGAATGTAGGTATAATCTACTTCAGCCCTGGAGCTATATACAGTCTCCTAAAAATAATCAATCAAAATATGCTTTATTCCCCAATCATTTGTAGAACCTATACCACTATAGGAAACCATCTCTAGTTGTTGTAAAAACTCTGTTAAATAATCTCCATTTAAATGACTCCTTAGAATAACTGGCATTCCGTATCCCTTTGATAAAATTCAGGGGACCCTGACAACTGTAGGGAAACTTCTGGAATTTCCAGTTCATTTCTGCTCCTTCCAGGTAAGCCGTTACTTATACAAAATCAGAATCAGTTGTTTGTTCTTAAATCTATTTAGTGAGTTGTATTTATTATTGTAATAATGTAATTTAGTGAGATGTTGCATAACGTTTTGCATATTAGAAAAATATAGTAAGGTTTAATAAAATATTAAGTGGGGCCAAGAGTTGTAAAAAAATAATAAAATCTAGAAGCATTTTTGTAATTATATTGCTTTGTAAATGATTTCTAAATTGTGGTTTTTACACTACAGAAAGTCATAGGAAATGCATTATGAGGATGGTTGATGAAAGAAGGATTACGTTGGATTTCTAGGGAATCAATCCATTTTCAAAGAAAATGCTTTTTCCCTGAAAAGATTTATTAATAAACCTGCACTCGGATGTAAGCTAAAATATAATGATCAAGATACTTCTGCTTTATCATCATCATCATCATTATCATCACCACCACCCTCATCATCACCATCATCACCATTATCATCATTCTCTGCTTTAACTTACTGTAGTGAAGACGTTAATTGAGGAGCCAGATAAGTCCTGTCCTTCTTCCATAGTAAAAGAGTTGTAGCTAGCATGTCTGATTAGGTACCACATTTCCTATTTCCTCCACCCTGTTACAGTTAGGTGTGGCCATGTGACTAAATTTTTACCTATAGCATGTGAGCACAAGGGATGGATGACCATTCTAGCCCCAGGCCTTAAAACATTGCTGAGCGACCACTATTTCAGAACTTGTGTCTGGGTTCTTGCTCCTCTGTGCCTTTCCCTTCACAAGAGCAAGAATGAGAATGTGCCTGAGACAGAGTTCATGGAAATTATAAAGATGCCCTTGGCGACATAAGAAAAAAAAATGGGGGAAACATTCCATACACAGAAAGGAAGTCCTGAGACTTAAAAAAAATACACTTGGTTCTTTAAGCAATTAATGTTGAATGTTGTTGTTGTAGCAACTTAACTTTTTACCCTAATGCTCTTTATTATTATTATTATTATTATATAAAATACTGCTTCTGAGTGTGACTGAGAAGAGGATTTCCAGTATATGTTAAGAACTCTACAAAGGTGGCCTCTAATTTTAACTGTAGGTGAATGGTTTCACGTTTTTCATTTCTCACATTTTTATTACATTTTTGTGGTCTACAAGAGTCCTTCTCTTAACGTAAAATTATTAAAGCAAATAAAACTAAACATATTCCTGTAATAGAACATCAAAAACAACTAAAAAATGTTAGTACAGTGATTTTTATATTAAAGATTTTCTTTAGGAATAATTATCATGTGTCCATGCAACAGATGTAAAATGTTTATAACTAATGATACAATTAAAGTTCATTATTTTAAAGTCATTAAAAAATTTAAAACTTTGACATTAAAGTTGATTATTTTTTCTAGAATATTTGGGTACTGCTTAGACAAAACTATTTTATGGAGTATCACATGATTCAGACAATATAATATAATACAATGAATTTTACTGTAGTTAACTGCATTAGTAGACCTTATTACAGATGGAAATTCTTGTTGCTAGAATTTCCAGTGAAAATGTGGGGGTCTGTTCCAGTGGTGTTAAAAAACAAAAGAAGAATAAAATAGCAGGTGGCTTTTATATATAAAAGACTGCAAAATTAACTTTGTGTTTGCTTTTCAAATTTTAATAAACTCATTAGTCAAGCAAAACATATTTATTGAACCTCAATAAATATCAATGCCACCAGAATGGGAAATGTAATATATTTTTGATAGTGGTACCAAAAGTCTTCTTAAGGAAAGGATTCTCTTTAAATAAAAAAAAAAAAAAAAAGAAAAATGTCTTGAATCTACACCCAGAGATGTAAATGAGATTTGAGAAGGAAACAAAGGGAGTGTGTGTGATAAACTGATTTTTACTGAATGAGGAATGAGCTGAGGTTGTTTTTTTTTTTTTTTTTGGTTCTACTTGGAGGAAGAGCAGGTAGTGACAGGATGAGAGGACCTGGAGAAGGACAGGAAGGCCAGGGAAGCTGTAGGACAATGGGAAATAAAGGCACTAAGGGAAATTTTTAAGAATATGGATGCCTAACATTTAATTGGAAGGTTTTGTATTTGGGATGTAAAAAAATCTCTTTCTTTATTTTTATACAAGACATTTTATTTATTTTTTTATTGATTTAAAAAAATGACAGCAGAATGCATTACAATTCTTATTACACATATATACCACAATTTTCATATCTCTGTTTGTATATAAAGTATTTTGACACCCAATTCATGTCTTCATACATGTACTTTGGATAATGCTGTCAAATATCTTCTCTGTTTTTCCTAACTTCTCTCCTCAAACCCAACACAAATTTTGAAAGTTACTACTCTCATGTGTTTGCATATGTTATTGTTTCAGTTTTTGGTTATTGGTGTGTACATGGGTTTGTGTGTTTGCAATTCAAGGAAGGGCTGAATTTTATAGCTGGATTATTAGTTGAATATGGGATAAATAGCATACACAAGGAATTTGGGGAAGGGGCAGAAATGAAGGCAGATATACAATTTCCTGGAACTTCGTATTCACTTGAAGGAAGAATTTGACTTCCATAAACCATTAAACTTGGAGACTAAATCCAATATTAAATAGGTCATACTGGGATGTGTTGGACATAGTTTTTGCCTTCATGAAACTCAGGCAGACATGACAGAAGTGCAAATCAGAGTGCAGAGGTACTTGATCAGTGATTAACTATAAACCTCTTTTGCAGTGCAGTGTGATCACATGACCAATTCTAGACAACAGTCCATGAAAGAACTTTTATCTCCTGTTCCCAAACTAAAACATATAAAATTTAGTGCACAAATATAGCTGTATCTTCATCATAAAGGCCACGTGTTTCAGACAGTGTGGCTACCAGATCCAAGGTGTAGGAGCCCAAGTCTTCCTGTGGAGAGGGCTCATCTGAAGAGACTCTAAGACCACAACTCACTTAGCATGAGAGAGAAACAAATTAGCATATGTTATACCACCAAGATTTTAAGAGAAACCTACCTAAAAAAAAAAAAAAGTATAGTTCTATGGGCACCAACATGTAATAATCTAAATGAGGTATTTAGAGAACAAGAAGGGAAATTGAATTCTGTTGGTAGAAAGGAGTGTCAGAAAAAGATTTTTCATGACTTAACTTTCAGTGAACCAGAAACTAAAGTAAGCATTATGGACTGATGAACACAATATTTGATTAATAAAAAAATTTTTTAAGTTACTTTTGGTCCATTTGCTTAAGCTGCAAAAGCTAACAGGTGATCTACAGGATAGAGATAAGGTGACCAAATATTTTCCAGGATAGTCTCAAAAGATCTTCATAAAAGTTAGGGAAGAAAATTTATATTAAATGTTTCAAAACTTTTTTTCACTGGATTTCATTTATATCCCTCCATTCTTAGATTCTACCATATGTATATTTTATTAAAAAAGTTAATATATGCAAATATGTTTTTAATAAATCAAATAAAATTTGTAAATGTATAATTTTAGATGTATGGTCTATATTTACACATTCAAGTATGTATATGAAACATTTATTATTAATATTTAGAGGAAGTGTGGCATAATTAGTAACATCGATTTAAGAGGTCAGAGATCTGGGATCTCTTTCACATTCTGTCACTGATTCAGTTAATGACTTGAGCAAGGCAGTTATTTTATCTCTTTGAGCTTGAATTTCTCACACTGTAAAACATTTTATTTTTACATATTATTTCATAATGATTCCATTCTAAATTCCACTTTGGGAAGAATGACCATGAAACAGGTTATTTTGTTCTCTAAACCTTATTGTCACTTCTACTTTTGAGACAATGTCAGGGGTGTTGAGAGAATAAAAAAGAAATCATGTTTTATTTGTGTTGTCCATAAGACAATAGGTTTGCATCATTTTTTCCCTGACAGTGGGGAATAAAGTGATAAAAAACAGGTTACAGAATGGCATGACAAGTGTGCCACATAAGAATTTTGATAATGTCCTTTCTGTCTCTGGCTTTATGTCCTGCCTTTTCCATCCCCTTCACAGTTGGAGTTCTAGAAAAAGCAATGGCATGTAGTTTTCTTAATATCCCAGATCATTGTGTGTGCTTTTCCTTCTGACTGGGTTTCATCTTGCTTTTGGTTCATTCTTCAAATCCAGGCTCCACTATCAGCTGCTCTCTGTCTTCTCTCTCCTTCTAATAGAGTTAGTCATTTCCTTTTTCTACACTACGGATTAAATCTGAAGCCAGTTTCATTATCTGTTTACTTGTCTTCTCATATTGTAGTTGTTGAGTATAATTGAATAAAATAATTAAATTCTGTTATTAAAAAAGAAACAAGTTGTGGTAGTTAATACAATCACTTATAGCCATTTCTATGATGCACCCAAACACTTATTATGGTCAATCTCTATGAATGGATCAGAATTTCATTTCTATTACTCCTGATTATAGCCATCAGAACTTTGTATCAAACACTGGAATAGATTTTATGTTATCAATTCCACCAGAATTGCATCCAAGAATTTATTTGTTCATCTAGAAAACAATTTTTAATTCCCAGGAACATATATTGGTCATATTTTAATGTAAAGAAATGAAAACTTTTTGAAATAAGTGATAGTTTATTTGAAGTAGAAGCAAATAGCAATTTTCTCCTTTTGCAGTGAATCTTGGCCTTGAAGGTTTTACTCTTAATAAGGTTTGTGAAAAAGATGATTAATTATGGGAGCCAATGTAGCACAACATATTGGCCATTTGCTGCTTTTCATACTCAGCTCCATAGCTGGTGCTCTACTTTCTACACCACAAAGGCAACTATATAGAACCTTGCGAGAATGTACCTCCAAAACATATCTTCAAGGTGTTGCTACACACCTTCTGTAAAACCTAAAAATACCCTTAAGAAAGAGTTTTTCTCTGAGTGGGGCAGCAAGACAGAGAGGAAGGAATGGAAGATGATGTGGAGCTTTAAGTAAACTTCTCATATTGGAAAGCATAGAAGATTAAAGAAACTTTCCTAATAAAAAAATTGTATCTTAATTACTGTGGGCAGCTTTTGTGAATTTTTCATTTTTAGTAAACAAGTACTTACCCATTCAATTTTGGTTAACTATCAATTCAATTCCTCTTGAATTGGTTCTCCACTGTATATATGAGACCATGGAGTACCTAACTTCAGCCTTCCTTCCTACTGAGAGGGTTGACCAGACTGGGATGAGTTTGGACCCCAGAATATTCTTATTAAAGAACATTATTATTAAAAATGTTTCAGGCTCCATCCAGCACATGAAATGTGGTGTCTAAAAGATGGGTTCTAGAAAAATTCCTGCTATTAAGGAATTTGTGGGGTTTTTTTTTTTTTGGTTTTTAAATTTATTCTTCCTTTTGACTACCATTTTCCCTGTCTTATTATGATGAAATTTTCCCCTAAATTAACCAGAGTTTCTATTGCTTACAACCAAAATACACTTGCAGCATAATGGAATGGAATAGCATGTACTTCAGTAAGCTTCTGCTCTGACTTTGTCACTTTTAGCCATGTGGTCTCAGTCAGTCAGTTAATTTACCTAAGCCTAAGCCCTATGTCCCTAACTGCAAATGAAAGTAAAAATGTTCAACTTCCTATGATTGTCTATCTTCTTAAGTTAAATAATATATTTAAAGTACCTCATTCTATTTGAGGGAATGTACTCACAAAATATTAGAAAAATAAGAAAGAGGAAATCTGTTTTCTTCTTTTCCCCTTCTCTATAATTTGATTTCAAACTTAAATTTGCTAAAGACAATGTGGCTGAGTTTCCTGTGTTTCTTCAACTCAGCTTGTCCTTTATTTAGCTAAAGGTGCCACACAAAATTGTTTTGCTTCCATAAATTTAGACTCTTGAAGGAGACCATACTGTGGATGGTTACTTATATATTTGATTTTGTTTTAATGAGATTTTTCAAAAGACATTCTCTGTAAGTCATATCTTCTAGTTATCGAAAGCCCAAGCAAATTAGCAAATGAAAAGAATATTCTGAACCTAATGATCTCTAAGCTGCCCCCTCCCCATATTAACACTTTAGTTCTAGATGTAAAATTGGCTCTTGTCTTATAAAATGTCATCCCCTCCCTCATTTTCCTACATTCTCAATCATTTTGACTTGGGAAATTAATTAGGGAAATTTTTTTTTAAGTGACTAAGATATTTTTAATGGGTTGTGAGACTTTGAACAATAGGTGTTATTCAAGGGCAGAAAAATATCTTTGAATTTAAGCCTTTTAATCGACAATTCAAAGTTCTTTGAATATAGTGAAAGGCTGCTATGTGGCCTTTATTGTTCGGAGCCCGGTATTTTTTTTTTTTTTATAAATGTTTCATAAACATATGGAACACGGGCATGATTGTTAGTTTTCATGATGAATTCCTTTTGGAATGGTGCAAATGCATCTGTATTTTTTAGGTTAGAGTGACATATGGAAAAGAAAAAAAGAGGTCCTTGGAAGGGCAGTGACAAGAGGGAAATGAGAACTTGGGCCTTCTTGTTTAAGCTGAGAATGAAATTTTAAATCATTGCCCTGGGTGATTGGAGTCATTTTCTGTATGTTTTTAAATCAAACGTTAACTATGTCTACTCCAGAATAAAATTTCCAATTCTTTTGATTCAGTTTATATTTTAATACTTCAATCACTTGCAATTTTAAGTTTGAAGATCTCTGAAATCTAAAATGAGCATTCCTTAATTATCATTACTTTTAACATGTCTTTTGTACTCTTGGTATGAAGGAGAATAATAAAAACTGTCAAATTTTGAAAGCAATATGCATCTCAAAGTTTAATGTGTTTATAATTTGTCAACTCTTTATTAAATAAATATCATACCATATAAAATATTAATGGTTATTTTAAATGTCTGAATTTGTATTAGAATAATGCCTAGAACCAAGGGCTTTTGCAACAAAAATTTTGATCTAAAAATTTTAGTGATGATTAAAATAAGTAAAGTAATGAGTTTGTAAATCAAATTAGATATCCAAAGCAAGGGACACAGACTAACTGCAAAGTAAATCTCATTCTAAACAATGCTGCCAACCTAGAGAAAAGACACATGAAAAGAAAGGAAATTACTGAAGCTATTACACTCACAACACACCCAGCTGGGAGTCCAGCTGCTACAGGAAGCTGGTGGTTCTTGATCTTTGGGAGTTCCTAATTAGAATACAAGTTAGAAATATAACAGAAAACATAAAAGAAAAAGGAATTTAATATTAGTCTTAGCTCTTGTTTTGCCTCTTGAAATGTTAGCAAAGAGACTTTTGCCTAGCTAAGTAAGCAATAAATAATTTTTATAACTCCTGACTTCTGATACCAATTATACTTTATCAAAGATTCCAATATTCTGGCACATATTTATCCCTACTTTCAGATAGGCATGCCTACCAATAGCTTGTGAACTGTATACTGCATTTTTAAGCTGCTGTGTATGAATCAAATGGTGTGCACTTAGGATGCATTTATATATTCCTTAAAAAGCAGATTTTTCTTCCATTTGGCTCTCACTACACACTTCTCCAAGGGTTTTTGCAATAGATGAGCCTTCACAGGATTATAAATCATAGCATGCTAAAATAACTGCTATAGAAATTGAATACATGGTATAATATTTTGCAAAGTGATAATCACCTATATCCTGAAAGCATATAAATATAGGACTAATTTATATTTTTATTTTAAGAAACCCAAATAAATATGTGCCCATATATTTTGTTATTTATGGTATTTCAAATTATTCCTTTCGGGTTTATAGGACTAATATGACCTTCCCAAGGTCTATGCGAACAAAAGGAAAAGAGCCAAAGCAATTATCCAGAAACTAAAATTAAACAAAGCCAAAAATGTAACAACTCCTACTTCTATGCAATTGTCTGGTTATTTCAGGTAAATCATATTTAGGTTCAAATTTAAGTGGATTATCGTTTTCATTCTCCATTTCTTATTGTTAGTGAATCTTATTTTTCAAAGTTGATCAGTATGCAAGACAATGCATTCTCTGATTGATCAGTATGCAGGGTTGGATTACTCCAGAGAACATTTGGGCATTTTCACTATGTCCTGTGGATTAACCTGCGGAGTATGCATTTTGGAGGGCAGGTACTGAGGGAAGAAACAAAAATGACCTAATGGTTTGACACTGTGAAAGTTTGATCAACTCCCCAAGAGGAGGTCGAACCATCTTATGAAATCATTTGCCATATGACAATGATCCTACACACCTTTGAAAATAAATATATCTTATTGACATGGTAGAGTAATAAAACTGATTGAGCAAAAAATAGTAGCATTCATTTTTAGTTTTGTAATTATACAATGATATTTACATTTGTTCAGAAATGTTCATTTTCTTACAGTAGTGACCTTCAATGTTTATGTGATATTTTCTTCAATGTTTATGTGATATTTTTAGGAGAGAGTTTTTCAGTATCTACTGCATTATGTTCCATGATAGAAAATTTAGATTTTTTTTTTTTTTTTTTTTTGTGTGTGTGTGTGTGACATGTAGTGGAATTCTTGCTTCAAAATACCTTTCTCACGCTATCTATCTTTCTTTGTGGACTCTTACCATTGTCCAAAATCCACACGTTAGTTAATATGATACATAAGAAGGCAGTTGAAGCAGTTGAAGATCTCTGCAAAATGTAGCACTTTTCCAAGAATAGTTTTCAAAAATCATGTACTACAAAAAGAAGAAAGAATGAAAAGAAAGGTATGAAACAAGGAAATACTTTATTAGTAATTCTGCATAGTTTCCAAGAATTAAGTGGAAGTAAAGTACTCTCAGCTCTACGTTGAATCTTATTTAAAGATCTTTGAAAAATTCTTTTTTTTTTTTTTTTGGTTAGCTTGAATCTTTGAAATTGGATAACCTCAATAAAATTGAAGGGGAAATATGCTCAATAGGGAGGGTTTTATTCTTATAGAAGAATGAATTATGATATGCTTATATAGAAAACACATTGTGAAGTTTTATAAAATGTAAATTGATTTAAGAGTGCTGTACAAAAGAAACCGGGAGGGCAGGTAGAGTGAATATTAAAACGTTGCAAATTTGCTTTGTGAAACAAATGCACAAAGGAGAGACTCCTTTATAACAAAATGACATTGATTTGATTTAAGTATATTTAATCAACAATTATTGAACCCTTGCAGCTGATGCACCCAATTGAAGAAGGAAGGGTGTATGAAGAACAATGTCTTTTTCTAGGCTACCCAGTGTGGGCTTCAAAGCAGGACCTAGGTAAAAAGGAATTGCCTTAATTGTAAGTGGGACAAAAATGATTTATCTGCCTCTAGTCTCCATTTCCATTGTGCAGAAATCCCTTTCAGAAGCAAATAAGCAATCTAAAGAAAAGCTGACACATTAACCCACCATTAACATCAACTTGGACATTAACATTTGTTTTATCATATTAACTAATGTGTGGATTTTGGACAATGGTAAGAGTCCACAAAGAAATACATTAATATAGAAAACAGGAAGATGTTGAAAGGGGTTCTGGAAAAACATGGTAGAAATTTTTCTATTACTGAAAATTTGAAATTATTGAAAATTTGATATATTTGGCTCCCTTGAAAAAACTCCAAGACTAGAATCACAATTATTTCATTTCACTCCTTTACAGTTTGATGGAACAGAAAGTCTATGGAGTTATTTTAAGCAATGATATGTTTATTGTCTGAATACATTTGGAAATAAAGAATCAAGCCCTTGAACTTAGCAGGTCTTGGAAAAACAAACAACAAAGGGACCAGAAAAATAGACCAAGCAGAGACAAAGTATCAGCTGGAGCTACAATAGAGTTGAGCTTGACTGATACAAGAATTAGTACTGGTGGTAGTGGGCATCATTCAAAACCCCGCAGTCCTTTCTGGTGTCTCAGCAGCAAGAGAGCACAGCCACTCTAGAGTCTGCTGCAGGTGAGATTCTCTGTTCCATTCCAGGGGCTCTTCTCTGGAAATGTGCTGCCTTTTTTTCACACTTGTACCCTCTGCTTTTGTTCCAGAGCTTCTATCTACTTCTGTGTTCTGCTTCCTCATATGTGGTTCACTGAGACCCTGGTCCTTCATCAGGAATCCTCTACATAAGGACTTCTATTGGTATACCCTTTTAATTACCTGTCCCACTATTAGTGCCTTGGATTCTCTTTGTCATTCTAAACTCCTATACATTTAGCCAGAATCTCCATTCTTTCTGAGTAGAGCCATCCATAATAGCTGATCATATAGTCAGCCATTTCTTTAGATAACTTTTAGCCAGGCAAATAACATTCATGGGTACCTGAGAGGTAAATCTACTGGGAGAATAATTGTTTATTTGTTGAATATGATTGAGTCTTAGATGGAGACTTAAATTAGTCATGATAAGTCTTTTTAAAAATTATTTTAGTTGTAGATGGACACAGTACCTTTATTTTGTTCATTTGTTTTTGTTTGTTCTAATTAGTTATATATAACAGTAGAATGCATTTTGACACATCATACATAAATGGAGTACAGCTTCTTACTTTTCTAGTTGTACATGATGTAGAATCACACTGGTCATGTAATCATATATGCACATAGGATAATAATGTCAGATTCATTTGACTTATTCATTTATTTTTACATGGTGCTGAGGATCAAACCCAGTGCCTCCATGTTGTAGACAAGTGCTCTGCCACTGAGTTACAACCCCAGCATCAATAAGTCTTAAATGTTATAATCAAGGTCCCTAAGAGCTGATATACATGTTTAATGATATTGAAAATGAAACATGATTGGCAGTTCATATGAAGTAGGAAAGTTTATCTTAAATCCTAAATATGATTTTCTTATCCTTCAAAAAGCCTAAACTGACTTGTAATTTTTAGCTTTGACATATGAAGAACTTGAAAGTCATTACCCCCATCCTCACAGGAAATAAAAATGAGCAAAGTGAAAAATTGATTGTTGTGCTCTGACTCTGCAGAGAGCTGAGCTAGCAAGGCAAGCTGATACCTTCCTATCTGGAGAGAGGTACACCTAGAACTGCATCTGAGATCTATTGACATGGAATGGAAGCTTCTGGAGCCATAAACTGGAAGGAAAAATTATAGTAAATTTTGACAATTTCCCCCCAGTTGGGAATGACTGTAAACTGTTTTTCATTTTTATGAGCGTAAAAGAATATCAGCAAGACAATGAATTTATTCCAGGTTAGGCTTATGAGGAAAGAATTTCTTCTCAGAGTTACAACTTTGTTCAAAGTGATCATTGGATTGATAATAGTGCCCCAAATTGTGAAAACTTGTGAAGTTCTGCATTAAAATTATAGTAGTGGTAACTACAGAAATACATTAAATGAATATTCTAAACTTAAAATGGAATTTTTGAATAATTGCAATTATAATAAATACAGATATAAACAACTATTGTCTAGAATTATAAATGGATCATGGAACAATGTAAGATGTGAATGATAAGAAGATACCACACATTCAGGGGGAAAAAAACAATTAGATAAAAAATAAGAAAGGACATTTTTCCTGGGCATAATACCATGATGATTTTTTAGTAAGACTATATTAGAAGTGACTGTCAAAATTCTTCTATATATTATTTATCACTGGTAACATAAACTAGTTATTTGTGATTTGTATGATTTTCAATACACAGTGAGTATTCCATCACTTTCAATTTAAGTAAATGTGTTGATTTAGGTAGCACTTATAATGTAGAATAATTTCAGGATTTGCTATTTAATATTTAATAGTTAAAGAAATTGTTCTTTAGATTTTTTTATGTGTTGGGACTTCATGAGACAATGAAGAAATAATAGGGTCTGACTTCAAAGTACTCACAGGCTGTGATGATATATAGCATTTTAATTCTTTTGATTTTAAGTAAGAAAAAAACCCAACAATTCTCAGACCTAAACTGGCTTAAACAAAAGGGGATTTAGCATGTGGAAATTTCTTTGCTGCACAATGTATATTTGGTGTAATCTGATTTGGAAGTAAAGCAAGCTCACCAGGACTGAGTAGTTGGTATTCTTTCCTGAGGTGACATCCCTTTTTGGGCTCCAGCAATTCCAAACTCTCACAGAAACTACAGCTGTCCTAAATATCATATTCCCTCATCACCAAGCCCAGCAGAAGTGAGTCCATATTCCATACTTCCCAGTCAAAGCTTAAAATTCTCTTCAATTGGTCCATCAATGTTTTTAGGAAGATGCCATGAGTATATGCCTTAGGCTTAGGTTTTCTTGGTCATCCCTGATGAAAGGTTAGGATAAAATTATTATTTTATGAGGAAGATGGGATAAATTGATGGTCTCAATTTGATCAGAGCCCATTCCCTAGAGCTGAGGGTGAGGTAAATCTTATTCTACACTTTTGACAGGGAAATTCAGAGCTTAGTTAGTAAAACAAGTTTACTCCTAAGATTATAAAGAGAAGACTGAAAATGTAATCTATTTAGTACTGTGATAAATATAAACACAGGTGCTATGGTAAGGCAATATATGAAACTTGATTCACCTGATTATGCTCGGGAAGTCATCTTGAGGTGAAAATTAAAAGACAGGTACATATTTGGTGACTTAATGTTTGGAATGGGAGAAACTTCCAGAAAGAGAAGGCAACATGAACAAAGACATAAACCCAAATGAGGAATAGTGAACTGTGCTCACAGGAACACATTCTGATTATGATTATGCTACAGAACAGAATTATAGCAACGAGTGGGGTGATGAACCTGGAGGTATTTTAAAATTTCTAGATTATTGTAGGCATAGTCATGCAATAACAATTATTTCTGTGGATATTAGAGAGCCAATGAGCAATGCTCAAAAATGGAACATAATCAAGTTTGATTTTTAATAAAATACTTTAGTTCTTACTATAGTGTGGAGAATGGCATAATGATGATCAAGACTAATGGAAGGCAGTTAGCACCCTGTAATAGTCTGGATAAAATACTCAAAAGGAGGTAGAGGCAGAATTGGGGAACTATTTAGGAGATCAATTTTACTGAATATGGAAGTTAACTGGATGAGGGAATGAGGGACAGGAGTTGGTGGGACATAAACAATCTGTACTAGGTTTCTACCTTGGTTGTCTTAGCTTGGGAGTTGGCAAACCTAAAAATCTGTGGTTTTTAAGCATTGGGAAACTTAATTCCCAATGCAACCATGTTGAGAGGTGGGGTCTAATGGGAGGTATTTAGGTCACAAGGGAGCTACCTACATGAATGTTAATGTTGATTATAGAAGAATTTGAGGCTGGAGTTCAAACCCTTCCCCCATTCTGTCTTGCCTATCTTTCTTGCATCATGGGATGATGCAGTAAAAAGTCTCTTGCCAGATGCAGAACCCTCAATCTTGGACTTCTTAATCTCCAGAATTTTAAAAAGACAAATCTCTATTTTTTTATGAATTATACAGTCTTGGGTATTCTATTATAGCAGCATAAAATGGAATAAAAAAAAGGAGGTATGGAGTCCCCTGTTGTTTGCTGTGATAAAAAACATCTGCAGAAAATTCAATAGGGTCTGTACATAGAGGGTAGTTAGGTACAGATAGTTAGGTACAGGTAGTTAGGTATAAAGTGCATCTAGTTGAGAGACAATGTAGATTCTTCAGGGTGAAGATGGTTTTCAAATAATAAATATAATTACTGAGTGTAATAAGGAGTGAATCTACCAAAGAACTCTGGGAACACTTTCACCTTCACAAAGCTCTGTTCTAGATGCTGAATATACAGAAGAAAATGATATAGGCCTGGTTTTTGTTCTCCTGGGATTCCCAAGGAAGGTGGAGAAGAAGCGGATGAAGAGATATTTAGAATACTCACTTTATCTGAAAAGTGAAATCAAAACTATGAAGCTTTTGCTTATCAAACATGGCAAGCAAAGCTCTTTGAAAAATATGTCTTATTACATTTAGCGCTTTGTGAGCACATTCTTCAATTTACTGTGACAACATAAAACCCAGAAAAGAGAGAATCAGGGGGAAAAAAAAGAGTACCTGTACTAAACACTCACATACATGATCAAATCTTATTTTCCATGATCAATATTATCATAGAGATATCCATATCATTATATACACCTGTAGTTTAGATATTCCTAATATGTTCAATTTATGAGTATGACACTGAATCTTAGAGACAGTGACTTTCCTACTGTTACTTATTTAGCCTTTGAAGAAACAAGAAAAATAACCATGCTCTTCTAAAATCATATATTCTAATATTTTCTTTAGTCTTTACCAACTCACTGCTTTACTTAAAGGAGCCAACACTGAAGATATTTGTGTTTATTTTTATTTGTAAAAGTTTAAAATAGCAGCACAGAACTATATGTATAATTTTTATTTGTCTTTTAACAAATAGCAAAGAAAGTAGATGTTTCCACATTTCCAGGTAGGAAGCATGCATTGTAGGGGAATCTGTTATAAAGCTGTGTACTAAAATCATGGAGTATTTAACATTATTCCTAGTTGTTTTATTTTCAACCTGCTCATTTGCTTGGAAGAGAGAAATATCAGTGAACTCATTGTTTGGAGTGTTAATATGCTATAGATTGACTCGAGAGCAAATTTCTACAGTCCCTGCCCTTGTTTTTGTGTTGCTTTTTGCAAATGACTTGCCTCCCTACACAAAAATCCAGAAAACAGAATCAGGAAAAAAAGACCTCAGGAAAAAAAACAGACCTCAAAGACCCTGTGTATCTGCTTATAATGCAGAATATAGATCTCTAAATATATTGTCTTTTGCAAGGATAACAAGTAAATAATGATGGCTTTACTATTTGAATATGAGTTTCTTTCAATAAAATTTGGAGATCAATAAACAAGAAGAGGGAATATTTTTTCCTCTGTGACATCTTATTATTACATCAATTTTTGTTTGCCACAATTTGTTACTGAACCTAATAGAAACCAGAACCTGTGCATTAGTCAGCTTTATGTTGCTGTGACCAAATATCTGATAGAACAACTGAGCAGAGGAAAGTTTATTTTGGGATCATGGTTTCAAGGTTCAGTCCATGGTCAGCTGACTTCATTACTCTGGGCCCGAGGTGAGGCAGAGCACCTGAGGCAGAGGAAGGGACCAAGGAAAGACGGACCCTTTCAGGTCATTTTCCAGTAAATATCTCCTTCAGCCATGCCTCACCTGTCTATAGTTACCACCTAGTTAGTTGATTCAAACTAAGATGGACTTACTAGGCCACAGCTCTAATAATCTAATCATATTGTCGCATTTACACAGGAGCTTTGTGAGGACACCTCATATTCAAACTATAACAGCCTATAAGGTTCTGGAAGTTGGGAAGATTTGGTGAGCCAAAGTGGAAAATAAAGACTGTAGTGACATAGTGTGCATGTGTGTGTGCCCATAGAGCACATGTACATGTGAGTGTAAGTATTTAGGGGATAGGTGGGAACTGCTTAAGTCCAAACAACTGCATTTTTGTCATCATTTTACCTACTTAAAATGACTATAAAGGACAATGATATTCTAGTACCTAACTTAAAACTTCAAAGGTTTAACGTATTTGAGAAACCACCGTGCACCATATTGGAGATGAATTTGGAAAGAATTACCAACTTCATTAAGAATATTCTCTCAGTAGTCACTTCAGCAATTTATACAACACAGCATGAACAGGTTAAATGGATTGAACTTTGGAGTCAGAGAGACTAGAATTCAACTTCTAGATCTATCATCATAGGCTCTATGATCTTGGAGAACTAAGTTCTCTGAGTCTTAGTTTCCTCAAAAAAAAAAAAACATGAATTATACTTGCTGTAAATCTGAATAGGCTAATTACTTGATGAATAATCCTCAAATTTTAGTTTCTTAAAATAATAATTCAATTTTTCATTCACTTAAGGTACTGGCATGGAAATTTCTGGTGGAGAGAAATCCTGATTATTTTTTCCCTAAGTGGTAACTCAGCGAATCAAGCTCCATCTGAACTGTTACAAATTGTGACTCCACTCTCCCCCACATCATTACAGCCCACTGGGTTGGCGGGTGGTGTGAGATGGCAATTGTCTTAGATCCTCGAGAAAAAAGAGAATCAATAAGATGTATATCAGATTCTGAGAACTGGCTTGTGGGACTGGAGGTCCAGTCTACTATGTGTTTTGATGAGCTGGAGGACCAGGAAAACCAGTGTCATGATTCTGTTCAAGTTTGAAGATCTGGTCAGTAGATGGCCCAAGTCCTGGAGTCTAAAGTGTGAAGGCCCAAGAATCAGGAGCTCTGATGTCTGAGGACAAAAAAAGGACATTCCAATTTAAGAAAAAAAGAGAGAGAATTTACCTTTCCTCCATCTGTTTGCTTTATTCTGGCCCTCAATGGATTGCATGTTGCCCACCCACATCGGTGAACATAGATCTCCTTTCCTTTGTTCACTGATTTTTATGTAAACTTGTTCAGAAACACTCTCATAGAGACATCCAGAAATAATATTTTGTCATCTCTCGGAACACCCCGTAGTCCAGTAGACACATAAAATTAACCATCACAGTGCTTCACAGGATTTTGTAGAACATAACTAGAATGGGAAAACACAACTTCTATCCAGTTCCATTGGCCAGAACTCAGTCACAAAATGTCTTCCAAGTGAGGAGGCCAAGAAATGTGTTGTAACTCCTCAGCAGGACAATTGCTGGAATTAGGGAAAGGCAAGTCAAGTTCTTGGGTTGCTCAATGTCAGGTACCACTCACTCTCAAGGTCATGTCAGTGCAGAGTCATGCAAGTACAGGGTTGGTATTCAGAGAAACCTGAGAGCCCCTTACATTCGTAGCCCTACATGCCTTGCTTGCTTTATTCAAGTCCTGGCTCAAAGTAGTTTGAAGAGGAGGTAGATAATCTTTTCTACATCCATCTATCTAACAGGACTACTGTGAAAATAAATAGAATGTTCAGTGCTGATGCTTGCCTACATCATCACACATAGGAACAAAAATTAATTCCTTTTTCTCTCCTACAAAGCTGTAATAATTATATTTCCACAATTTAAAAAACCTTAGCAAATATTTTTGTAACTAGCAGTATGCCAATGTTATAATTAAATTATTTTTAAATAAAATCTTAAAATTAAATAATTTAAAAATTCATGGCAGCTTTTATTTCAGGAACTAATACAGTCAGCAGCAGGCTATAAGCTAGTCAAAGGAGCCTACAAACCCAGAGATGTTCTGCAACTTAACTTCTTTGAAAATAAGTTTTGGTTTGTACATCTTGATTTCCTAACGGTTGTTAGATGCACAGCGTTTCCTTCAACCACTGCTCCCTTAAAATTCAGCGAGGCATTCTTAGGGCGTGCTTTCCCATAATGAACCCATTATAGTAATCGTTACAGAAAAGAAAAGACAAGAATGACTGTGGTGTAATCTTCAAAATGTTTACATGGCTCTAATGTTGGTCATTGTAGGGATACAGCCAACAAGCTCATGAAGCAGTAAACATGCATTCTGTATTTAGAGAAGTAGTTTAACTTTCAGGATAGCCAATTCCAACTTCAGTTTATCTTGCTTTATGTACAAAAGAGCTGTTTGGATTTTGACAGCTTATGAGCGACCATTCTACAAAATGTGGCCATTGATCTGTTACTGAGAAAAGAGAAGATGCTGTTTGGAGAGACTGCAACTAAAACTAGTTGCTGTTATGAGCTGATGAAGTTTTTTTATTGTTAATTAAGTCTAGAAGAATCTTTTCATCTAGGAAGACTATTTTACAGAAATCCAAAGTGATGAGCATTGATTCACTTATACCTTTCTCTGTCTGGAAACTTTCACACTCCCTGTTCTTTTATTTATTTATTTTTCACTTGACAGACACTTATACACTGAGGGCTTTCTGGGAACTAGCAAAGCACTGGGTGCTGGTGGATACAAAGACATTATGGACTTGAATGCACCTGGTTGGTAAGAAGCTTTAGGTTAAATAGAGGAAATGAAAACAGACATATAAGGATACATACATAGCTACAAATGTTTTAGGGCATGCAAGTGCCATGAAAGAGGTCAAGATAGAATCTCATTAATAAAAAGACGTTATATGCGGTCTCTTGTAGAGGTTTCGTTTGAGCTGGAAGAAAAATCTTCCATGAACATCTAGAGAGGATATGTGGTAGTGGTAACATGGAGGCTAAAGAGGAAGAACAGGAACACAGAAATGCTAGCTAAATCCCACCAGTGAGTATTTTCTTTCTAAGCTTGCCTAGAGAAATCATAATTAATATATTTGAAATGGGTATTAATAAAGGCCTCTGTAATATTACCATCATGTCAGACCTGAACACTTTCACTTCTCTTTATAACCATGGAAACAGGATGTCTGTGGACCACCTGCTTGAGATTAAGTGCTCAGCAAACACTTGTGTTTTTCTGGGTCATGGAATATTTATCATCTATCTAAATCTGTATATAACAGATTTATTTTGAAGAAAATCTCAGACATCATATAATTTCAAACATATATTTAAGCATATAACACTGAAAGATAAGGACCTTTTTTTTTAAATTGTCACCATTATCACACTCAAATATTAACAATAATTCCACAATGTCATTAAACATTGGGAATATCAAACTTTTCCAATAGTCCCATGTAATTTTTATTGAGTTAATTTGCTCAAATTAGGATATAAACAAATTCCCTGCATTGATTTTAGTTGACATATCTATGTCTTTTTTATTGTATCTATTCCCCTTGAAAATTATTTGTTGGAAATTTCAGAATCCTTGGAGTTTCCCATGTTCTATATTTTGCTCATTTCAGAGGCTGATTTGACAAAGCCACTAATTGAAAGGAATCCCAAAACTCACTTCTTCATTTATTTGTCCTTTGTTCTGTAAAATATCTACCTTCTAATTTGGTATTTTGTTTCTGTCTCTTTGTTTGGTGAATGTATAAGGTATATGTAAATCATATATGAATGATTCCTACCTTAAATAAATTAAAATATCCATCTCCTCCTGTGTTTTTCTTTCATCCTGACAATGAATCAACTCTTCCCAAACTCAATATTTAAGGCTCTGCCTGTTTTTCTAAATATCTTAGTGCCTGTCTGGATCGATTCTTTTCATATAAAACCACTCTTGTATTCCAAATATAGAGACTAAATTCTTTCCAAACCTATCCTGAAGTTTTGCTGCTTCTACTCAATCTAATAATTCTTGTACATAGTTACAACTTCTTTACTTGCCAGGATTTGCTACCTGGTTGAATCCTACCTAGGTTCTTATTTGGCTTTCTGACCATAATTCCTCTGCTTTCCTCATTCCACACTGAATTTACTCACTATTGCCACGATCAATTCTGATCCCTTCTTTTCATTTAAATTATAGCAAATTTCAACTTTTTTTTACTCCAAGGTCTTCATAATGAGAGTAAAACCAAAAGGACAAATACACATACATTTATACGTGCATAAATATATAATTTGCAAGTGATTTGAATGTAAATATCTCTAATCTAATTTGAGTTCAACACATTTTTTAAAATATTTATTTTTTAGTTTTTTAGGTGGACACAATATCTTTATTTTTATGTGGTGCTGAGAATTGAACCCAGGGCCTCACACATACTAGGCGAGTGCGCTACCACTTGAGCCACATCCCCAGCCCTCAACACATTTTTTTTAAAAGAGAGATAAATAGCTAATATTAATTAACAGAAAAGGAATACTTTTTATTATCCAACCAATAGCAAAATTCAAATTCTAGACATTAAAACAAAACTTAACAAAGGGGAAAAACCCCTTCCCCAGCTCTCCATTCCTCTAATGCCTTTAACACCACAGAAATTAAAATAGAGAATGAATCTTTTCATATGTGTGTTCCATAAGCAAGAGGACAATATTAGAAGTGGCTGTAATTACAGAAAAAGGACTTTTCTATGGAGATTGTATTTATTGGCCCAGTACATTATATTGATATGTCAACTATTGCACTTTTGGAAAAAAAATTGATAGTGTACTACTATATGGCATATACAATATGCACACACACACACACACACACACACTCTAAGTTAAAAAGAGAATGATTTTTTTTTAAAATGTCTTGCATATCTGAGCTGTTCATTCTCAAACTTTTTGTACAGGCAACTGTAGAAGAGAATTCCTTAACTGCAAATCATTCCTCACTGATTGATCATTAAATTAACTTAATAGTCCCTGATCAATATTATTACATTGAAATAGAATAGAATGGAATTAAAAATAAAATATATTACATGTAATAAATTTATACTTTTTACAATTTTGTTTCAGTGTGTGTGCAAATATGTGTATGTTTTCTGGGTTGTATTATAAATGTTTTTTGTGGTTGCAGGTCTAGGTTAAAAAGTCAATCTCAGGCCTATAATGATCTGAGATCTTCTTGGGACTTTTAATTTGTTAAAAAACAAAGTGGTACTGGGAGAAGTAGCACTGGAATGGGAGCAGTGGGTCAGTATTACATTATGGAAAGGGATACAGTTTTAGGTCCATAGCAAGTAATTATTCACATAGCCTTTATGTTTACTTCTAAGGTAAAGGAGAAAGGAGGGGTGGTGGATTGGTGAGAAGAACAGAGTGAATAAGAGAGAGAAAGAATAGCAAGATATAAGCCGGGCACAGTGGCACATGCCTGTAATCCAAGTAGCAGGGGAGGCTGAAGCAGGAGGATTGTAAATTCAAAGCCAGCCTCAGCAAAAGCAAGGCACTAAGCAACTGTGAGACACTGTCTCTAAATAAAATACAAAATTGGGCTGGGGATGTGGCTCAGTGGTCTAGGGCCCCGAGTTCAATCCCCCCGGTACACCTCCCCACAAAAAAATATATTGATACAATATAAACCACAAAATCCAGTCACCAACAAGACTTGTATATACATATCTAATACACAGACAATAATGACTCCACAGTGTGTTATTACACTGAATAGACTGTGTTGTCCCCAGAACTTATGAATGATGGGAGAGATACTGAAAGAATGTGATAGTGCCTCTATAAAAATTCGTATTTAAATTGTTTAAATGTTAGAAATTATAGGCCAATGTATGTAACTTTAGTATATGTAAATATACTGGAGTATATCATCAGAAAATCAATTTTTTAAGCACTATGATCACAGGATAATAATGAATATGAGTTAGAAGAGAAAATTATCAAAGACCAATCTAATAGCCTTTGCTGACAGAGCAGGGGACATTGTAGATAGCAGAAAAGCAATAAACACAATACATCTCAACCTCAAGATGGCCTTTGATTCTGTCCTATATGACACACTCATCAACAAGCTGAGAAAATACAGCTTAAACCAATATTTCTCAAACTATGTATTGTGACCCCCAAGGTTATCATGAAAAGGTACCAGAGAGGTCACAGAATTTGCAACTGAATTTCTTCTCCATAGCTCCTGAGCCCAGGAAGCTCCAATGTGTAGAAAACACACTGACAAGGGTAAGTATAATTAACACATGTGGAAAAGAAGAATATGGGAAATTCCTAGGAATACAATACTCCCTGCAACTGGCCTAAGAAGGAGAAGGATCTGGTTAAGTCAGACCTCTAAGTGTTAAGCTTCATTTTTGCTTTACTCACCCTATTTCCCAGCTATCCACCTCATCCTTACTAAAAAAAAAAAAAAAAAAAAAATAGGGTGCCTAAACCCAAATTAATAATATCTGATGTTTGTTTAATATTTATGATATGGAAGCACTTTATAAGCATTTAAGGTGTCAAATATTTAATCCATATAAAGATATTTTTATTTAACAAACAGCAGGCTCTATTGACAACTCATTTTATCCTCATAATAGCCCAATAGGTAGGTGACTATTATTTACAGGTAAAGAAATGGAGGCACAAGAGGTGAAGTAATGTTCCCACAGCTACATGCTAATAACAAGGGAGAAAATAGTTGGTCAAGACTTCAAACCATAAAGTTGAATCATAGAGGCAGACAAGAGTAAGATCACTTTCCTGCCCATCATGAAGGATCATGACTAATACCCCTGTAACAAGAGGCAGGTTAGCAAGAGAAAAGCGTAACAAATTTATTAGATGATAGTTTTACGTGACATAGGAGTCTTTGGACTGAAACCCAAGGACACAGGATGCAAGTTCCCTTTTTCAAGATAGTTCTTCATTTTGGGATATCACTTTCTGAGCTGTAACAGAATCCAGAGTCCAATTCTTCAATCATGAAAAAAAAAAAAAAAAAGCACAGTGCTTGGTGCATGATGCACTTAATAAAGGTAAACTATTATTATTAATACTATACAAATCATATGTTGCCTTATATTACCCCACTTGACAGGTGAAGAAACTGGTGTTCCCCTGCCCTCTTTTTCTTTTGGTACTGGGGATTGAACCCAGGAGCACTTAATCACTGAGCCACACCCAGCCTTTTTTACATTTTATTTTGAGACTGGGTCATTGCTAAATTGCTTACCTTGCTAGATTGCTAAAGCTACTTTGAATTCTTGATCTCCCTAATTCAGCCTCCTGTGCCACTGGGATTAAAGGTATGCCCCACCATGCATGGGGAGTTGAAGGCTTTTAAAGAAAAATATGTTGTCTAGGCGTGGTGGTGCATGCCTGTAATTCCAGAGACTTGGAATGCTGAGTCAGGAGCATCCCAAATTTAAGTCCAGCCTCAGCAATTTAGCCAGGCCCTAACCAACTTGGCGAAAAATAAAAAGGGTTAGCTCAATGGTTAAACGCACCTGGTTTCAATTGCCAGTACCTCCCACCCCACCACCACCAATAAAAAAGAAAAGAAGTATGTTTTTAGATAGATGTAATGAGGCAAAGTGAGAAGTGAGGCCCTCATAAACTCAGCTCTGGTCATAAACTGATGAGTTCATCTGTGGGAAATCAGGGAGAGCCAGGGATTACTAAGCAGTGGTCATGAGAGCCTTGATAGAGTCAGAAAAGAAAATGGGAATAAGCCCTGTTCAAAGACATGGATGAGTTTGTGCAACAAGGGGTTTGGGTGAACCAAAGACTGTTTTTTTTTTGTGTTTTTTTTTTTTTAAGTTGTAGATGAACACAATATCTTTATTTGTATTTATTTATTTATTTGTGGTGCTGAGGATTGAATCTAGGGCCTCAGGCATGCAAGGCAAGCATTCTACCACTGAGCTACAACCCCAGTCCTAAGACTGCATTTTTTGATAGCATAAATTCAAACTTCCATGGGATTTTCATCCAAAGAGATTTTATTTTATTTTTTTTACTTGAAAAAAGATAATAATAGATGAATTTGGGTGTTTTCTTAGGAAGAAAACTAATTTTGTATTTCAACTGAATTTTAACTTTAAAAATGTTTTGAAAGAAACCATCTCCTTTTGACTGAATTTCAAAAGAGGACTGTGAACACTTGCTATTTTACAAGGAGGAAAACATAATTTTAAGCTATCTAGACAAATGTCTCATATTCTTCAGTGCTCGATTAAATTTCATATTTACTCTGAAAATTGTAATGTCTTCATCTCCACTCCTATTCATGCTAGTGTACTCTGAGTTTGCAGATTTACAAAGAATTGTGGAATTGCAATAGAAACAAGAGCATTTGAAGATAAATGGTCGTTTCCTCCGTATGCAGTGGTTCTTCTGCGGCGGAGGTCTGTCCATGGCCGCATTGCTGCTCTATTCTGTATGTGACAGATTGTCAGACAAAATGTTTATTCTACCCTTTTTCATTTTCTCTGCCCATTTGTTATCCTAAAAATAGAACATTTAGCTTTTCTCCAGTATAAGAGGTCATTCTTATTTTTAATGTTCCAACTATTTTGCTAAGTAAGAAAATAAAACATGGAAAGATACAATGTTTCAAAAAAAATCTTTTAAGCATTTTGGGGATGGTTAGGAAAAGGTCAACTTGAAGGAGGCTATAAGGAAGTCTACTTTGTGTTATTTAAGAAATTAAGAATAAATGTTGATTATTTATGGCCCAAGTTATTTATTCCTAATATCTGAAACTGTCTGAATAGAAATTATAGAGTATGTTATAAAGGTTGCATGAACTAGTGAATAAACCTAATGTGCCTAGGATTGTGTGAAAGTTTGTATGGATTCTCATTAAAAAAAATTCCATCAGCCAAAGTATAATATAAGCAATGCAGTTTGTTACCAACATATTTCAAAAACTGATAAAGAGGAAAGCGAATTTGCAAATAGCAAAAGATTTTGCCAACAGCAAAAGATTTCTTAACATGGTCTCTGTTAGTTCTTTCCTATTCTCACTGTTTTCTATATGAATGGTCATTAATCCCCGACAAATCTCTGCCCCATTTTCAACTCTGTATTCAAAATTTACTTTCAAGGTCAAATAGCCTGTCTTCTCAATTTGCTTGCTTTCCCTTTCCTCTTTTATTCTCCTTTTCTTCCTTGCAAATAAGTGTTTTTTCTTTTGTTTATTGTGGTAAAATATGTATAATGTAAAATTTACCATTTCAATCACTTTCAAGCTACAGTTCTGTTTTATTTTATTTTTTTCACAAGCCAATATCTTTAATGGATGTTGATGCAAAACTCAACAAAAAAGTAGCAAACATAATAATTCAAGAACACATTGAAAAGATTATGTCATAATCAAATGGATTTAACCCTACATGCAACAATGTTTCAACATATGTAATCAACAAATGTCACATCACATTAATAGAAGGATAAAAGACAAATGATAATCTTGATAGATATTTTTAAAGTATTTACCACTATTGAACACCTTATACAATATCTTCATCAGTACAGTTCTGTTTTAGTCAGCATTTTCCTGCTGGTACTAAAAGACCTGACCAAAACAATTTAAAATGAGGAAAAGTTTATCTAGGGACTCACTGTTTTGGATGTCTCAATCCATAGATAGCATGAGGCAGAACAACATGGTGGAGGGAGTGTGGCAGAGGGAAGCTGCTCACCGGATAACCAGAAAGGAGAGGTAGAGAGGTAGAGAGGGAGAGAGGGAGACAGGGAGACAGGGAGAGAAGCAGAGGAGGAGGGGGAGGAAGAGGGAAAGAGAGGGGAAGGGGAGGGGGGGGAGGGAGAGGGAGAGGGGGAAAAAGGGGAGAGGGAGAGGGGGGAGGGAGGGGGAGTGAGTGGGAGGGAGAGGAGTGTGGCAGAGGGAAGCTGCTCACAGGATAACCAGAAAGGAGAGAGGTAGAGAGGGAGAGAGGGAGAGAAGGAGACAGAGAGAGAGGGAGAGAGGGAGAGAAGGAGACAGAGAGAGAGGGAGAGAGGGAGAGAGGGAGAGAAGCAGAGGAGGAGGGGGAGGAAGAGGGAGAGAGGGACAGAGGGGGAGAGAGAGGGGGAGGGGAGAGAGGGAGAGAGAAGGGGGAGGGAGGGGGAGGGAGAGAGAGGGGGAGACAGGGAGAAAGAGGGGGAAAGAGGGAGAGAGGGAGAGAGAGAGGGGGAGAGGGAGAGAGAGGGAGGGAGGGAGACAGAGAGGGAGAGGGAAAGAGGGAGAGAGAGAGGGAGAGGGGGAGAGGGAGACAGGGAGACAGGGAGGGAGGGAGAGGGGGAGAGAGAAAGAGAGAGGGATAGGGAGAGATAGATCTACATTCACCAGATACAAATATGGACCCCATAGTCAGGCCCACAATGAACAACTTTCTCCAGGTACACCCCACCTGCATCCAGTTAACCTTCAGTTAATCCCACCAGGGATTAATTCACTGATTAGGCTAAGGCTATGACTGAATCATTTATCTTCCAAACCTCTTGCATCCTCTCACATGTGAGCTTTTGGGGGACACCTCACATCTAAACCATAGCAAGCTCTTTCACATTAAGTGTATGTATTCACAGTGTTGTGCAAATATCATCATCATCCACCTCCAGAACATTTTCATCTTCCCCAAATGGAAACTCTGTACTCATCAATCACTCCTCACCACATCCCCTGACACTAACCTTCTGTTTTTCTTTTCTGTGAATCTGACTAGATTAGGTACCTCATACATGTGAAATCACACAGTATTTGTCTTTTGGGCACTGGCTTGTTTCATTTCGCCTAATGTCTTCAAGTTTCATCCATATTTGTAGTTTATATCATAATTTGCTTCTTTTTTAAAGATTGAGTAATATTTCATTGCATTTATACATCACATTTCTTTTATCCATTTATGCTTCAGTGGACAATTGACTACTTCTATCTTTTGGTGGAAGTAAATTACGCTTTTCTGAACATGTGAACACTGAATCTCTGCTTTAATTAACATATGTCACACTAATTCTATGTTTACTTTTTTTGAGGAACTGCCTTACTGCTTTCCATAGCAGCCACACTATTTTGCTACTTAAGTAGCAATGAACAAAGGTTCCAAATTCCCCACATTTCTCACAAACGTTTGTTATATTCTGTTTTGTTTTGTCTTTAATAATAGCCACCTTAATGCATGTGAAGGGGTATCTCATTGTAGTTTTTAAAATTTAAATTAAATGCATTTTAGCTGATACATAAAAGAGAAAAATTTATGGGGTGTCATGTGATATTTTGAAACATGGTGTCATTTTAAAATCAGGTTAAACATATCTATCTCTTTAAACATTTATCATTTCTGTATGATAAAAACATTCAAAATGATTTCCTCTAGCTTTTTGAAACATAAAGTACATTATCATTACAGTCAGCTTACTATGCAATAGCACACCAGAACTTATTACTCCTATGTAGTTATAACTTAGTATTAATTGATCAACTTGTCCCTATCACTTGTCCTCCTGCTTTCCCCAGCCTCTAGTAACAACCATTCCAGGTATAATTTCTACGAGATGAATTTTTTTTTATTTGTTCTTTTTAGATGTACATGAGAGTAGAGTGTATTTTGACATATTCTACATACATGAAGTATGACTTATTCTAATTAGGATCCCATTCTTGTGGTTGTACAGGATGTGGAGTTACCTACCCTGGTCATGTATTCATATATGAACACAGGAAATTTATGTCAGAGTCATTCCATTCTCTTTTCTATTCCCATCCCTCCTGCCTTCCCTTGACCCTGCTTTGTCTAATCTACTGAACTTCTATTCTCCACCTCGTTATTGTGTGTTAGCATCCACACATCAGAAAGAACATTTGGACTTTTTTTTTTTTTTTAGGATTGACTTATTTTACTTAGCATTATAGTCTCCAGATCCATCCATTTTCCAACAAATATCATCAAGTCATTCTTTTTTAAGGCTGAGTAACATTCCATTGTGCACCACATGTTCTGTATCCATTCATGAGATGAAATTTCAGTGTAGTTATAATTTGCATCTCTCTAATTGCTAGAGAAGTTGAACATTTTTCATATATTTGCTGACCCTTTGTATTTCTTCTGTGAAGTGTCTGTTCAGTTCCTTTGTTCATTTATTGATTGGGTTATTTGGTGTTAAGTTTTTTGAATTCTCTATACATTTTGGAGATTAATGCTCTGTCTGGGGTGCAGGTGGCAAAGCTCTCTCGGGATATTGTTGATTATTTCCTTTGCTGTGAAGAAGCTTTTTAGTTTGATACCATCCCATTTATTGATTCTTGATCTTAGTTTTTGCATGTTAAGAGTCTTGTTGAGGAAGTTGGTTCCTAAGCTGACAGGACAGAAAGTTGGGCCTACATTTTCTTCTAGTAGGGACAGGGTCTCTGGTCTAATACCTAGGTCCTTGATTCACTTTGAGTTGAATTTTGTGCAGGGTGAGATGTAGTAGTTCAATTTCATTTTGCTACATGTGGATTTTCAGTTGTTCCAGTACCATTTGTTGAAGAGGCTATCTTTTTTTTTAAGCATCAATAGTTCTTTTTTTTAATATTTATTTTTTAGTTATAGGTGGACACACACAATATATTTGTTTTATTTTTACGTGGTGCTGAGGATTGAACCCAGTGCCTCACACATGTTAGGTGAGCACTCTACCTCTGAGCCACAACCTCAGCCCCTGAAGAGGCTATCTTTCCTTCACTGTATGTTTATGGCACCTTTGCCTAGTATGAGATAACTGTCTTTATGTGGGTATGACTCTGTGTCTTCTGTTCCATTTGTCTTCATGTCTGTTTTTGTGTAAATAACTGGTGGTTTTTTTGTTTTGTTTTGTTTTTTACTGCAACTCTATAGTATAATTTAAGGTCTGGTATTATGATGGCTCCTGCTTCACTTTTCTTACTATGGATTGTTTTGGCTATTCTGGTTGTCTTATTTTTCTAGAATTTCATTACTACTTTTTCTATTTCTATGAAGAATGTCATTGGAATTTTAATGGGAATTGCATTAAATCTGTCTAGCGCTTTTGATAGCATGGTCATTTTGACAATATTAATTCTGCCTATCCAAAGAACATCCATCAGAGATCTTTCCATCTTCTAAGGTCTTCGTCAATTTTTTTCCTTAGTGTTCTGCATTTTCATTGTAGAGGTCTTTCACTTCTTTTGTTAGGTTGATTCCCAAGGTTTTTTGTTTTTTTTTTTGAGTCTATTGTGAATGGGATAGTTTTCCTAATTTATTTTTTAAATGATTCACCATTGGTGTATAGGAATGCAATTGATTTGTGAGTTTTAATTTTCCACACAAGAGTAAGATCATGCAGTACTTCTATTTTAGTGCCTGGTCTATTTTACTTTGTATGATGATCTAAAATTCCATCCATGTTGCTACAAACCACAGGATTTCATTCTTCTTTATGGCTGAATAATATTCCAGTGTGTCTAGGTATCACATTTTCTTTACCCATTCATCAATTAATGGGCACTTTGGTTGTTTCCATTTCTTGGTTAATGTGAGCAGTGTTGCACAAAACTTGGGAATGCAGATGTCTCTGCCACATACTTATTTAATTTGTTTTGGATATAAACCTAGTAGTGGAGTTCTGAATCACATAGCAGTTCTATTTTTATTTATTTTTTTGAGAAAACACCATATTATTTCCTGTTATGGCTGCACTACTTTATAGGTTCCCTTTCTCACCCCCTCACCAGCACTTGTTATCTTTTTTTTTTTAGTTTGATTATCCTAATTGTCTGTTTTTGCTTTTGTTTCCTATACTTTTGAGGTCTTGTCCAAAAACTGCATTTTACTTTTATGCTGTTGAAAATGGAATTGTTTTCTATATTTCATTTTTCAATTGTTAGGGTTTGGAAATGTAACAGAATTAAGTGTGATAATTTTGTAGATATTCTGATGAATTTGTTTATTATTTCTACAGTTTCTTGTGGAATCCATCAGTATTATCTACATATAACATCCTATATTCTACTAAGATTCTTCATTTCCAAGTATTAATTAATATTGATGTTACATTGCTATTTGGGGAGCTCATTTCTTTTATCGCCTAACTCTTCATTCTAGGATGTCCAGTTTCTAAACAAGCAGTGAAATCTTTTCCTTTTTTTTTTTCTTTTTCCTGATTTTAGGGCAAAAGCTTTCAGTATTTCATCATTTAGAATAATGTTGGCTGTGGCTTTTTCCATATTAAATTTTATTATATTGAGGTGGTTTTCTGCAATTCCTAGTTTTAAAAGTATTTTAATTATGAAACTGCACCAAATTTTGCCTATTTATTTTTTCCTGTTAACTGAGATGAATACTCCCCCTTCACTCTATTAATATATTACATTACAATGATTTATTTTTATATGTTAAACCGTCTTTGCATTTCAGAAATAAGTCTCATGAGGTCATAACGTACGAATTCTCCTAATAAGCTGCTTAATTTGGTTTTCTAGTATTTCACTGAGAATTTTGGGATCAATATTTTTTTTTTGGGGGGGGGATCAATATTTATAAGGCATTTAATTTCTAGTTTTTTAATAGTTTCTATTTTCTCTTTTTATTTGTTATTATTCTCCCTTTTAAGTTAAAATACTCATCAAAGTTTTCTTCTATGATTTTTGCACGTTAGCTGGAAGATGCTCATTCTTACTTGGAGACAATTCTGGGGAAACTGGTGTTGAGGTAGGAGTGAGATGAAATTTTCTTTGATAGGTAAGAAGGTGCAGCAAATTGCAAATAATTGTGGTTTAATATCTTTCTTTTATCCTTGTCACAAACAAACTCAAAAACTAAGTTGCATTCCATAGCTGAGATAAACCTTCCAAGGAAGGGCTTCTAAAAAGAAGAAAGGTCCATTGAGATGTATATGAGGATACAAGTTAGTGTTGCTCAAAATTTTTGTTTTCTTATTATGGACTTTCAATGTTGCTTGGTTCATTATTTTTTTAAATGTCTCCAAACCTAAATCTATCTATAAATTGTATCTATTTACAGTTCTAAACAGCAAGTTAATTTGTAAATTAAACACAGCTTCTTCCAAATAATAAAATTCAATTTAACAATTTTATGTGATGAATGATGTTTACTGGAAACAAAATGTTAGCTCACATAATGCCAATTATGACTACAAAATTGTTTGGGGTTCATCACGTTTGTACATGTTTATTTTGTGATGACTCAGTTTTTCCAGCACTTATCTTTATATGAATTACTAAAAAATACTTATTTGCATAATATTTGTCTGTGATATTATTTGGACTTCACCTGACCTGAAAGCATAATTTTCATATTTAGTCTGTCTTTTTTATTATTTCATTAGCTTGAGATCATTAGGTCAGTGCTCTCTGGCATCAATAGCATGGTAAATGCAAACTGAAATGTGGACCCCAAAGCTGTTTGGCAATAACCTGGGTGTAAGATAGTCATTTAAATAATCCTAACCATACTTATGTTAATTCCTAAATTAGCATCAAAATGAAATACTCAAATTTAAATTTTCTAGTGATGAACTCACAGACTTATTTCCAAATCATTGGAGAACACTGATAGAAAGAAAGAAAGAAAAAAAGAAAGAAAGAAAGAGAGAGAGAGAGAGAGAGAGAGAGAGAGAGAGAGAGAGAAAGATATTGATTAGGAGTAGGGTGCAGAGAAAAGTTAAGAGGAGCAAAAGAATTAAGGGCAAATGAGGGCAGGAAACTGCTGGTTAAATAGGTCATTTGAGAAGCTATTGGGCAGAGAAAGGGAGGTGACACTTAGTGTCAGACACTACAGAACATGGTAAAGGACAGCGTCCGGGGACCAAAGAAAGATAAAGAACAAAATTGATGCTCTCAGGGAAGCCAAATGTTATTCTGAGGGCCTGGCAGAGAAGAGTTAACCAGAGAGGGAGCAAAAGGGCTGGAATCTGCGAGGTCCACGTGGAGAAGTAGGTCCAGGAAGAGCAATCAGTAAAGGCTGGTGGCAGAGTGCCAGCTCAAAGTGTTGTCATTGTCAGTGACTGCATTCCATGGGTCCATCTCCAGAGTGGAGACAGGATGGAAAATGGGAGCTACGACTTCAGGACACAAACAACTGTCTTCAATGTTTACTAAAGCCCAACCCTTACTAGAACTGATAAACAAAGGGGAAGTATACAAGGCCACTGATGGACAGGGGTCAAAGTGACCACAGAAAGAATCACAAAACTTTTTTTTTTTTTTTTCTTTCTGATTCTCTAGCCCTCATTGCAGAGTTGTGGGAAACTCGAACCACCCACCCACTCAAAACCCAGTTAGCTCATCCACTATTTATTAAATTTTCAAACTCCTTTTATTTTTCCAAGGAACTTATAGGCACTGGAAATATAATAACAAATAATACATAGATGCAATTCCCATGTCCTAAAATCAAAGCAGGATATAGATGAGCAAACATGCAACTATCATATACAGGGGGCATAACTGCATGTAGGACCACCTTTCAGGTCTGATCTCTTGCATCATCCTTCTTGGAGGAAGTGATGTTTGGATGGGATGTGAGAGAACAGACTGGAGGGTGGGGTGGGGCATTGCATCAGATAGAGGAACCAGAATAAGCTGAGACCTACCTGGTACAAGAGAGATACTTACATCTTATAGAATCTGAATGTCATCGGGCCAGCTTTGTACAGGAACTATGGAAGACTGATACATGTCAGCAGCAAGAGATTACACTGGAGAATTAAAGGGGATCCTAAGGAGTAATTCAGAGCCACACAAGTATTTAAACTAGAGCAATAGAGTGGCCAATTAATTTTTTTTTTAATAGATGAATTCAAACATGACCTTCTCAAAGGCCAGATAGAAACTGTTGTTTTATATTCCTATTCTGGATCTTGAAATAATGTTTTTAACCACTCTCAGTATTTACCAGGGATTTCAAATGCAATTGGCGAAATGGTTTGGCAGGTAAGTAAGTGCATAAAGTGGGTGACATAAGACATTAAGAAATGACAGTGTTACTGGTAAAGGAGGGAACTTATGCCCATATTCACAGCAGCCATTACTCAGTTCCAACTGAATATTAAAATGCCACAGCACTGATCAGGAATCATGATTTTTCTGTATAGACTCCTTATTGGTGAGTACAAAACCATAAAATTTATGAGTGAGGGTTTGTTTTCAAACCCCTCATTTATGACCTCTGTTCCAGTTAGGAAAACCTGTGAAACACTAATTTGTTGTCAAAAAAAAAGTACTCCTATCACTTATTTCAAGAAGACAATAACTAGTCACATTCTCCTTGTTTTGTTTTCAAAAATCTTCAGCCTAGCAATCAAAATGGTTTAATTCGGGGATCAGGTGTGCAGTGAAATTAATGGCAAAACACAGATGAAATAGTGATTTCAGTATGTTGAAAAGAAGTCTAAATTTTAATCTGAGAAGGAGGAATGTGGGATAGAGCAAATCAAACTTTATATTTAGCTAGGCAAACATTTTCTTATACTTCCTAATACACTTCCTGTTATAAAAAATAGCAATTATATACACATATATGTGTATACATATATATATATATACTTATTCATGAAATAACTAAAAGAAAGATGGTAAGATAAATGTTAAGAGATGACTGATAGTAAAATGAGGAAATAATTACTCTTTTTGTCATCTAATATATATAACAATTGTTTGGGGGACGTACTGGAGATTGAACACAGGGGCACTTAACCACTGAGACACATCCCAGCCCTTTTTAAATATTTTATTTAGAGAGAGTCTTGCTGAGTTGCTTAGGGTCTTGCTAAGTTACTGGGACAATTCTCCTTTCTCAGCTACCTGAGCCACTATATATAACAATCTATTTAGGATGACTTATTAGTTGCTTGAAATCCAAACACTCTCTGTAATACCTTCATAGAAACCAACAACAAAATCTCATTTTGTTATAATTTTTAACAAAATTTGTATTTCCCTTGTGCCTCTGACTTACAGAAAATTTGTTGTTCCACAAGATGTGATCAAGTGAATTGGAATAGAAGGTGGATGTTCCAGTCTACACACTAGTTCCAGTAATGAACCCCCATTTGCATCATAAAAATGGTCCACTTGGGCTGCACGGGACTTGGCAGAATTGTCTACTAATAAGTTACATGGTCTTTGGTCAAGGCTTTTCACATATGAGTCTCTCAGCTTCTTATTTATACAAAAAAAAAATGTCTGGCTCTGTTAAGAAAAATTACTTAAAACTTGGAATTAAGGCAAAGTTTAGGGCAGCGTGTCTTTTTAATGTCATAATGGGGCAGTGTTTAAGAAGTTCCCACTATTAAACATTTGATTAGACCTCAGTTTAAACTACTGTATATGTGGAATATTTTTTAAAAGCCAAGTATGCATATATAAATCTCAAGAAAACTGAGAAATCTATTTAACTCCATTTTGATGTATCTATCTCTTTGTGATCTAATTTTTGTCATTTATTTTAAATTAAAGCCTAAAACATTTTCAATTATGTAGTGAATTCGACTTATTTTACAGGCTTCAACAATTTTTTTTCTCCCTAAGAAACATGAAAATATTCTGGAGAAAAATAAAAACATACTTCAATAAAATTTAAGAAAAACCACTAAGGACATTTGTTTTTTATAAACAATATACACAGCTGTAGCAATGTTGGCAGGGACACGAGCCAGAGAGCTACATATTTACTACTACAAACTGTTCTGTTCACCCTTTATCCAGTAACAGCTGGTAAAATGGTATTTAAGAACAGTTTGATTTAATCTAATGAGAAACTATGCTGCAGTGCATGATACTGCCTGCAGAAAATAATTGGACAAACATTGATTTTTTATGTTGCTATAATAGTTACATTTTCAATAAATAGGAATTTATATGCATACTTATTTGGCAGCATTCCTTTCTACATGAAAGCTCGTGATTGGTTCTGAACACACATGTACCCACATGCATAGACCCATACACACAGAGATAAATTAACATCTAGAGTATACAGACATACTACAAAATTTTAGTGTTATTGTTGCCAGGAAAAATGTTATTTGGAAGTCTATTTTAGATTTTATTGCTATTTTTGAAACCAGAATTATCCAGAGGAGATACCAGTTTGGGAAGAGTTCTGTTAACAAAAAAATCCAGTAACCCTAACAGCAGTAAACCCTGAGCCAAGAGTCATTCCGGCCAGATAACAAAGGACATGCCACAGAAGACACTTCTCATTCTTTCAACATTCCACCCTAGAAACCTCTAGATAATACTAGATACCAGACAACCCAGGTGAGTTGATATGCATGAGATCCAAGGACCAATTGCCTTTTATCCTATGAAATGGGAGGAAGAAATTTTTCTAAGAGCATTACAAAATCCTGGGCAACAGAAAATAGACAGCAGTAGACCTTGAAAAATGAATGAATGTGGGTAAGTTAAAAAATGGATGGAGTTGGAGAATGACATGCTAAGTGAAATAAGCCAATCCCAAAAAATCAAAGGCTGACTGTTTTTTTCTAATATATGGATACTAACTCACAAATAAAGCGGGGGCACTAGGGAAGAATAGATTTACTTTGGGTAGAGTTGAGTAAAGAGAGGGGAGGGGAGGATATCTGGGATAAGAATGATAGTAGAATGAAACAGACATTATATATATATATATATATATATATATATATATATATATATATATATATATATATATATATATATGACTGCATGACCAATGTGATTCTACAACAGAAAAATGAGAAAATTATACTCCATCTATATATGTAATATCAAAGTGCATAAATGCTTTCTACTGTCACATATAACTAATTAAACGAATTTAAAAATTTTTAAAAATTAAGACATTCTAAGTGGAGTCAGAGTGTATGTGACATTAGGATTAGTAAAAAGAACAATTGTTTTAGGGTAAATATCCTACATAGGAAGGAGAAGAATTTTGCTTGGGAGGAGCAAGTTAGCTATGAGGACTACATTCAGGTAGGAAAATTTTCATATTTTCTTAAATATGATGGGTAAGAGGTATCAATAAAAGTTGTTTTTTTGTTTTTTAATTTTTGAAGTGGAGTGATGTGAAGAAAGGAGTATTAATAGGAGATTAATTAAGCAATAATCCAAAAGATGGTTTGAGAAATGATGTGGACACTGGATGGTCGAGTTGATCATTTTAAAAGTTACTGCAAAAATCTATATTGTAAATAACAATGATTTAGTTTTTTGCTAATATAGAAAACAAACAAGAAAAATGGAGTTCTGCTTCCAGGCTTGGTATTAAAAGAGACTAGATTCAGCCTCTCACCATAGAAAATCTTTAAAAAACAAAACCCCACCAAAAAAACACCCCCCAAAAATCAATAGGTTAAAAAGAATTTAAAAACTCATGTTTTTATATGATAGACAACAGGTAATATAAAACTATTGTATATAAGGCATGTAAATAAAGGAGGTAAATTGATAATTAACCCAGATTTCTGACTGGATTTTTTTATTATGATGTAAGATAGTGTTTTTCATACTAAGATGAGGAGACAAATAAAAGTTTGTGGAGACCCAATTTGATGACATTTGCAATGCAAAGAACCAGAGAAGAGAGAATGAGAGAAAGTGATTCTCACTCAGGCTCAACAATACCTAGAGTTCACAGAGCTGCCTTGAATTCTTACCCAGAAGAGAGCAGAGTCCTTGTGGCACAACCAGACCCGTGGAGACCCAGAAGGATCATGCCTCAGCAGTAGGACAAAACTAGCCCAGAATAAAGATGATGCTAAAATAAAGCTTTATAACTACTTTCAAATGGCTCAAGCCGATGTTAATGTAACTGGCAAAAAAGATCAAATGTTTTTTTGAAAGAAGACAACATAACCTAACATAAAATTCACAGTATATAGCATACAATGAAAAACAACTTTAAAAGAGAAGAGGTTAAAAAAAAAAATACATGGGGCTGGGGTTGTGGCTCAGTGGTAGAGCGCTCGCTTAACATGTGCAAGGCACTGAGTTTGATACTCAGAACCACATAAAAATAAATAAATAAAGTAAAGGTATTGTGTCCAACTATAGCTAAAAAAAAAAAAAAAAAAAAACTACAGCATAATCAGGAGAAAAAGAATCATTCAATAAAAATATCCATAAATAGCAGTGTTACAGTAGTTGGACAAAGAGAAGTGCTATCACAAATATTAACCAGATTCCTGGCTGGACAATTTTTTTATTATGATGTAAGATAGATTAAGAGTAGAACACAATAATAATGTGGAAAGAAATGGAAAATGTAAAAAAAAAATCACAAAAAAACCAAATGAGAGTTCTAGAGATAAAAGTATAAAACCTATAATGAAACAAAATATTAACGAATGGAATTAACAGACAATTAGATGCTTCAAAAGAAAAATCAGTGAACATAATATAAATGATCCAAACTGAAGTATACAAGAAGAAAATAAATTTAAAAGACAATCAGTAGCTCATCAGTGACCTTGGATAAAGTATCAAGAGTGCTGACATATGTAACCAGAGCCAAGAAGGACAATGTATATTTAAAAAATTAATGTCTAAATTTTTTCAGATTTTTATTCCCATAGAGGTTAAAAATTAAACAACAACAAAAACAAATAAAAATAACCGCATACCAGGGCACACCATAACACATGATTTAGAAGTAAAAAGGCACATCCTGTAGAGAAGAACATACTCACAAGAATTATCTCAGAATCTTTAAACTATCTGGCACAGAAAATCATGGAGCCCCATCTTTAAAGTGCTGAAAGAAGAATTGTGAATAGCAATCTCCCTGGAAAAATAGAATGCTAACACTAGAAAAAAAATTCCTTCAAAAAGCAAGGTGAACAATTCATCTAATATGGGAGGACATTACACCAACCTAGACTGGGGTACACTGCTCAGGATACATGGTCAGTAGTCTTTAAGACCATCAAGATCATGAAAAAAAAGACAGATTGAGAAACTATCTTAGACCAGTGAAGACTAATGAAACATGGCCACTAATTCCAATATGGTAAACTGGACTTCATTCTGAAACAAAATGTGAGTGGAAAAACCAGTGAAATCCAAATAAAAGAGTTTAGCTACCGTTGATGTATCAGTAGAAGTTTCCTGTGTTCTACAAGTGTACCATGGAAACATACAATGTTAGCAGTGGGGAACACTGGATGAAAAACATCCAGGAAATGTATGCTATGTTTCTTTTTGTGAATCTCAATTTTTTCCCAAAATAAACATATGTTGAAATAAATGATGGTAAAATAAAGATTTCTTTTTGTTTTATGCAAATAAAACCTGAGAAAATTCACTGCCAGCAAATTACATGATATCCCATTGCTACCCCAAGTTAAAATTTTTTTTTTCTTGAAGCAGAAGATGATGATACGAGAAGCAAATTTGTGTGAATGAAGAGCACCTAATGGTAAATATGTGAAAAAATATAATTTTTTTTCCTTTTAAAATTTCTTTTACAAGAATATTTCTAAAAGCCAAGTAAAAAGATTGAGTTTGGGGAATTATCACATATGTAATGCTTGTGTATATGTACATAAAGTGTCTAGAAAAAATAGCACAAACAATGAGAGAGAGAAAAATGCAAACATAAAGTAGACTATATTAAGTTTAAGATGCATAGTGTAACCCCTAAGCCCCTAAGCCCTTAGAGCAAGCAAACACATAAAAAACAAATAACAACAAAACAATGAGTTAAGGTTAATAAGCCAAGTGAAGATAAAATGGAGTACTAACAATTGACTCAAAAGGAGGCAGATTAAACAAACAAGAAGAAGAAAATAAGAGATAGGATATATAGAAATTAAACACAAAAAGCATTTAATTGTAGAACTACAAAAACAAAATTTACCAAGAAAAATGGGGACATAAGTTTTGTAAAGACTTGTTTATGAATAAATGCTTTATTCATAATAGCCCCCAATTGATAAAAACAAACAAATAAACAAATGTAAAACAGCAATAGGTAAATGGAAGAGCCCTTTATGGTTTATCCATATACTGGAACACTGCTTATCAATTAAAAAAAAATTAATACTGATGTAAGCAAACACATGAGTAAATCTAAAATACATTATGCTTACTAAAAGAAACCATTATTTTTAAAAAAGCATATAATAGCTGGTTGGAATGACATGCACATGTAATTCAGCTACTTGGGAGGCTGAGGCATGAGGTTTGCAAGTTCAAGGCCAGTCTTTGTGGGTATAGCTCAGTGGTAGAATGCTTGTCTAAGATGTATGAGCCTCTGAGTTCATCCCCAGCACCATAAAGACAGGAGCACACAAAAAATCACATATTTTATGAATATATTTATATGAAATTCTTGAAAAAGCAAATCTGCAGTACCAGAAAATTTTGACAGTCCTGGGTTTGTGAGAAGAACTAACTACACAATAAAAAAGTCCATGGAATCATTTTGGGACAATGGAAATGGTCTATAATTTGGATGGCATGGTAGTTACATGAATACATACATTTTCAAGACTCAAAACTGTCCTCTTAAAACAGGCACTTTTTATCACATATAAGGTGCTATTCAATAAGTTTAATTATATGAAAACAAAAAATAAGATCCATACACAAAAGTCTTTAGTTGCCATTATATTTTGAAGAAAAATAATGGTGAAACATGAAAAAAGAGGAAAAAATATGATAGAAGAAATTCAGACACAAGATATTTGGGAAATAAAAGTTGGCAGAAATAGCATGACAAATATACATATTTTCTCTGAAAATTTATGAAAAGTACATACTACTCTGTCACCTTTCAAATGCCAAAAAATTCTTCTGTGTTTTGGAAAATTTTAGCACAAACCTCTCTACCTATAGCAATGTTCAAAGGAAACAGAAAAACACAATTGTATCCTGGAACTCTGGAAAATGTCAATGTAAATTCAATGTAACTCCTGAATTAACAAAGAAAATTACAATTGAATGTCATTTTTGCTGATTTTTTCATTTTCTGAGTTGATAATTCATGCATGGTTCATATTGAAACATTTTGCCAATCACAGTATGCAGGGGAAATCTCTCACATAATTCCGAAATAAGCAAAAAATTGCATATGCCAACAGTAAAATAGTCATGGTGTGTAACAAAATAATGACAAATGCCATTTTTATGCACGTACAGCCTCAATTTCTAATTCTTGCCACAAAACCACAAGTTAAGTATTATCATTCCCATTTTAGAAAGGAAAAGCAGATAGTGAGAAAAGTTACAAACTGAAACTGAGAAAAGAATATATTATGCCAATGATCCTCTGACCAGTAAGTACTGGAATCAGGATTAAACCTTGATTGCCTTTTCTCAGTGAGTCTGAGAGATTAAGGTTGACTTTTTCTAGCAACTTTTATCAGAAGCCTCTGGCAGAGTTAATCACTCTCATCTGTATCCCCCAAATATTTGGGGCACAGTTTTATTAATTAACTTTTACTATTCATATACCTAAGTCTTTAATAGACCCAGCTCCTTAAACATGGGTATTAGTTCTCAGTCATTCATTATATTCTCAGCAGGCAACAGTGTCTGGTACATATTTAGTGGACAATAAATGGCATTTTAAGTAATGAATTACTGAAAGATATATAAAAATGAACATTGAAGAATTAAGATGCAGATTTATTTACAGTATACAAAACGAAATTAAAGAAGAGAATATTAAAAACTATTAGGAAAAACTATACATTATACTAACCATCATAGGTCTTGAGACATAGTTGCAGTCAATAAATATTTGCTGAATTAATATACAAGAATATATTTTTAATATTGTAGCAAACATAGCTCCATAACTCAGTAGCTTTTGACCAAGGGTTTTAAAAATGTACACAGTACAGTAATTTCAAAATCATGGCACTTGGGAAGTCAACATCTTCATATTGGAATGCATTCTGGAGTTACTCTTACATTTCAATGAAATATTTACAATAAGAAGATCACTTAGAGACAAGCTCTTTCATTTTATCCCTAAGCAATGATTTAACCTGGGGGATTACACTGTGTATATGATAATGCATTCATTTGAGTTCTGATTCTAGCTATGACTGAGTAACTGCTATTGGACCAGCCTTCTATCAGTGAACAAAGAGAAAAGTTGAAAAATATATGAGTATCCAAGTTTGGATCACAGGCACTTAAGTAGTTTGGTTTCTGACAGAAGAAAAACACACAAGATTCATCCCATCTTGTCCTGCCAAGGGACAATTTTTCCAGCCTCAGGAAGAGCACTTCTCTTTAGGCAAAGATGGCAGCCTTGCTGCACTCAGGAGGTAGAGATAAGAGTATGGGCAGAGGAAGCAACAAGAATCTGCAGGGAAAAGCATTTGTGAAGGGAGCTGTGCAGAGAAGTAGAGAAATCCAAATGGGAGTGTCCTATATGTGTCTGAAGACTGGGCTATAGGTAAGCAGGAAAAATTTCTAGAGGATTATTTGATAACAGCTTCCATGAAGGTTAGAATGGAATGAAGGTACCAAGGCTCAAGTAATACTGAGACTCCAGCAGCTCTGGAAATCTAGTCCCAGATAATGTTAACACCTTTTTAAAAACCCTGACATCCAGCTGAGATAAAAGAGGACCACTACCTTAGAGATAAAGACCACATTCTAGGGAAAGACACAGAAAAGCCACATTAACAAAATTTAAAACCACACCCCAACAAGTTTCACATGTTTAGGGGTTGAGTCCTGCCAAGTTAGAAAAGCTTGAGATAAAAACTAAGACTTCCACAAATTTGCACTAATGATATTTAAATCCAAACCAATGTAAAATCATGATGTTCAGACATTAATTGAACTGCTCTGCAGCAGGTCAGAGTGGAACCTGGGATCTTAACAGCCTATCACCCATAATGTCAAGTGTTTAAAAATCACTAGATATGACAACACAAGACAATACTAGCCATTGAGTTACAATCATCAATTAGGAGAAACTAAACTCGAGATGATCCAGAGGCTGAACTTAGCAGAGATAATGACTTTAAAGTAGTGACTTTAAAGTAGTGATTATCAATATGTTTAAAATATTAAAGGGAAAATAGTCTCAATGAATAAAAAATCATGAAATCTCAGGAGAGAAATAGAAATTAGTCTTTAAAAATGGAAATTCCAGACTGTAAAATGAAATAACACAAAAGTCACCAAACAAAATAATATAGTGTAGGTTGCAGAAAAGGAATCTGTAAACTTAAAGACAGATCAATAGAAATAGTGCAATCTGAAGAAACTGATGAAAAAACTAAAGTTAAAAACAAAATGAACAAGCAAACAAAAACCATATACAGCATTAGTGACCTCTAGGACAATATTAACATTTGAGCACTTAAATTCCAAAAAGAAGAATATAGATTGCACCAGAGAAATAGTTCAAGAAATAAAGACTGGTAGCAAAACAAATATGATTTTAAAAATTTGATGTACAGAGCCAAGTCCAGTAAGTTTTTAGAAATATGAAAAAAAAAAACCACAACAAGGCACTCCATAGTCAAATTGTTGAAAACCAAAAACAAAGACAAACTGTGAGAAGCAGTAGACAGAACATCTACTGGCTCTAGGAGACAAAAGAGAACATAAGATGTGATAAAACCACATCTTCTAAGTGATGAAAGCAAATTAATATAATCCTATCAATCCAAGATTCTATATGGATAAATACTGTATCTTCTTCAAATCTTGGGAAAATAAAAAACATTTTCATAAAAACAGAAGCTTAAGAAAATTGTTGATAATATCCCTGAACTATAAGAAAGTTCAAAAGATCCTTTGAGCTGACTAAAGATCTGGAGAAAGGAATGAAGAGCACCAGAAAGAGAACACAGAAACCCATTTTAGAAATCTTGCTATCAGTGCCATGGTGAAAGTAAGTATAATCCACAAGATTATTTTTGACATGAAGAGTCTGAAAATAATGGACAATATTTAACTTATTTTTCTGACTTACCTAAATGTACTTAATTTTCTTAATCATTGTCATACTAACAATCTTCCTCTATGAGTTGGCCATTTTGCATGTTTTTGTTTTCCTTCTATTTTTTTTTTAATTTTTAACCTTTGTTCTGTCACCTTTCTATTATGTACTTAGGGATTGTGTAAACCAAATTTACAACTACTGGATGATCTTTTCCATGCAGGACATGCACTAAAGTTGTTTTTCTAACATTAAGTGTTGTACTTTTAAAAATCTTACATTTCAAGGAGAAATTTTCTGGATATTTTGATCTTTTGTTGTGGGAGGGATAAAAAATTCTAGCCTTCTGAATCAAACAAACAATTTTAGAAATGCAGTGATATAACAACACCACCTACAATGGCTAAGATTACAGGCTAGCAACAGTAAGTACTGGCCAGGATGCCAAATAACAGGGATTCTCATACACTGCTGGTAGGGATGCAAAATGCTATAATTATTTGGAAAATAGTTTTATGCTTTTCTCAGAGAATCAAAAATACACACACACACATATTGACTCAGCAAGTTAAGCCTCAGATACTTACTCAAAAGAAATCAAACCGTATGTCTCCAAAAAATGTGGATGCAAACATTTATGAAAGCTTTATTAATTATACCTAAAACTGGAAACAACCTAAATGTCTCTCAATAGAAAATGGGCAAACAAATTATAGATGTACTAATGTTATAGCATACTATTAAGTAACTAAGAAAGACAAAAAAAAAAAACCCTCTGGTATATACAAAAACCTAGAAATAACATAAAAATCTATCTTGAGCCAAAGAAGATAGATGTGAAAAAATACATATTTCGTGATTTTTCTATTTATATAAAGTTCAAAAATATCTAAAGACAGTCTATAGTGTTACAAATAAGATAAAAATTTCCCTACATGGGATTGGCCTGGAGGAAAATGATTTGGGGTGGGGAGACGTAATTGGAAATACCTTCCTTCCATGGAGTGTAGATATAGCAACATATACATTTGTCAAGACTCATAACATTTTACCCCTTAGATCTATGCATTTCACTGTATATACATTTTGCCTTTTAAAAGTTCATGGAAGATTATTTAAACCTTATTTAGGTATCATCACAGGCATAGATCTTTCAGGAAGATAAGTTTGTTCATTGCACTGAGAAGTTTCATTAGCTGCAAACTGCTGATGTATGGAAATAGTTGTACGGTAAGAAAATTATAAATACCCTACAAATTAGTTATAGAAATGAGGACTGGAACCTCCACCTGAATTTCCTTCCTTGTTTCATGTAAATTTACTTTTATTAACCAATTACTCATTTATCTTCTCTCCCTGGTCTCCTCTATTCCACACAGAAGGTGTTACTGTTTCTTCACACTATGGTGTACAGCTTACAAATTACTCAGGTGTGATTGCAGTAGGTATAACAAAAAAAATGAACATTATCTGGATTGTCTGGGTTAGAGAATGAAAATTTGCATAGTCTTTCCTTAAAAATAAGTAATTTATATTGGGTGGGAGTTTTTTTTTTTTTTTTTTTTAATTAACATTAGCCTAAGACATGGTCCAATTCAATCACTTTCACTTTCCAAAGGAGCAATATAAAGGATAGAATGAAGGATTGCAGACTCTCTTTAATGTTTTCAGAATTGATTATTGAGGCTAACTTGATTTGTTGGTAAATGTCCACATTTGGTATTTACAAAGTAGTCATAGAACCAGTATATTTAGAGGCTCTAATTCTGATCTATGGATTTGTAACCATGAATGAATTAGGCTAGTGTGGAGGACATCCATTTATGAAGCCAGTTTTGCACAAGAGTTAGAGCCTGAGTATGGGGACCAGGGATTCTACTGGGGAGGGCTGCCTGGCATAGGAGTCTGGACAGAAGTTGTGTGAGCAGGACATCCATGTGGAGGGTGACAGCCCTCTGTGGCCGCTCCAAGTTGTCGGCTCAATGGGTAATAGTTCTCAAAAGATTTCCTTTCAATAAACTGAGAAGAGTCTTTGAAATTGTTGAACCATATGTTGGGATTTTAATATTCTTTTAATACTATGAATAGAGTATAAATTACAAATTTATTTTAGATGCTGCTCCTAATCAGTTACTCCCTGTTTATAATTCAGTAACACATTGTTTATAATTTAGATTCCATTTCCGGAAACCCCTTTACCCTTTGCCACTTGGCACCCCCTTATCAAAGAAAAAGAAAACTATTGCAAGTGGTAAAAACAAATGGTATTTACTGTAATATTGTAGTCTGATTAAACAGGGCATAAAGTTTACAGTCAAACTTATAGTATAGTATGGTGTGCTGATATTTGGGAGTCTTAAAGACTATGATTTTATCTCAATCACACTTTTATGCTTCCTATAAACCCTGACTCTACCTCAAATTTAAACAGGGTATTTCACTCTGCACCAGAAAACAAGATGACAATTCTGTTTTTGTTTCATGTTTACAACAAGATTAAAAATTCTGGTTTGTTTTGTTTTTTGTTTTTGTTTTAAGTTTATGTTTACATTTTTAATTGCAAAGTGGGCATCAGGGCTCCTGGGGAAGCTAATAAGCATGAACAACCGCTTTTCAATTTAAAACAGCTAAGCCTTGGGTTTTTCAAAAAACAAATTCTCAAAGGTCTCAGGATATAAAGATCATGTTCCAAGTACCAAATTTGAGAGAATAAAGAATTATGTAAAATGAGTTTGTTTTAGGATAAAATTGCTTTGGGATAGTTGAAGGTGGGAAGTGGTAAAGAGAATGTCAAGAAAAAACAACCATGGTGAAGATTCTTTCTTATACCACTCTCCCTGAAGTCCACACCCATTTTCCTATGGACAACTAAGATGTGGATAATCTCCCAGTTCCACATATCATAGCTTGAAGGACTAAAATAAAGATGACTGACTTCAACTATCCAAAAGAGACTTCTGGTGAGAAGGAAATCCAAGGCATGGGTTCAGGTGAAGAATTGGGACTTTGAGCACTGAATCACCCAGTCTCATGGGATGCACTCAGGAGAGTCCTCAGGTGTTTACTACTCACACCTGGAAAGAGGTAGCCAACATCATAGCCAACATCTCTCAAAGAGTTGGGAGACACCTAGCAGGAATTAAACTCCCTAGGAAGGACAAAAGAAGATTCTTAAAGGAACATAGAAATATTCGTTGTGAGGGCCAGGGTAATTGCCCCTTCGACTAGGAATACTTGTTCTGAGTAGCCATCTTCAAGCAGATAGGTTCTTCTATGTTGTGCCAAGAATACATGAGTTGACATTAAAGAAATTTTCATAGTTTGCTGATGTCAAACCTCTGTTACTCAAGCTGCAAATATTTGGGATGGCTATGGGACAAAATTTAGCTAGAGTCCACAACAAGGCATCAGAAAACAGGGGGAGCAGAAGATTTTTCCCAAGGCACATCTAAATGTACTTCTGATGATAAAAGATGCCAAAGAACACAGGGCCTGGACTGTATACCTACAAGCCACGGTGACAGACAATATTATACACAAATACACAAAATTCCAAAATGGACCCCCAAGATTTCTAACCCTAAATCCTCAGGACTTTGAATATGATGAGACTGGCCATTATCTTTCAGATGTAAATAAAGTTACTAGTCAATTTGCTTTGAGTTAATGAAAAAAAAAAAAAAAAACATTATCCAAGTGGGTCTAATCTAATCAATTTTTCTTTGACCAGTAGCAGAGAGCATCAGAGAGATGGAAAACACATACAATGGACCTTGGCTGGCTTGAAGATGGTGAGGCTCCCACTTGCAAAGCCTGGGGAGTGACCTTAGGAGCTGAGAGTGAGCTCAGGTTACAACCAGCAAGGACACAGTGACCCCTCTCCCCTGACTGTCTAGGACTTGATTCTGCCAACAAATCAAATAAGCTTGGAAGTGAAATCTTTTCTGGAAACCCTGGATGTGGATCCAGTCTAACTGGTGTCTTCATGAGACCCTAAAAAGAGAAACCCGTTGTGGACTTTTTATCATTTCAATTATGAGATAATAATTAAATGTTATTTAAAACAATCAAGTTTGCAATAATTTCTAACAGCAACAGAAAATGAATACAGAGATCTTTGCAGTTGCTGGTGTAGAGGATGATGACTAGATCTGCAGACGCCATTGTCACCGTGATGCAAAGGAGAAAGACAGTGAGGATCAAGAAGGTTGCAAAGTCACATATGACATAAAAAAAAGAATAAACCCTAGACTTTAAGTTTATTTTGATTTGAACTGATATTTCCACACAGAGCAGAATGGGGCTTGAAACAGACAATGAATCATATTCATAAAAAAATGAAAAGATTTCTCTTACAGTTAATGCAAAGGACTCTCTTTATGTTATACTAGTTTTTAGTCTTCACTACTTCATATTTCATATGGGAAAAATAATAATCATCTTGCAGAATTGGTATTAGAATTAGAAAGTATGAATGTAAAGGGCTTAGCATAATATCTAGCTAGAACATAATGCTAGACTAATATTATTAATTCTAATAGGGAAATAAAATATAAATAATATCATATAAAAGTAAATTTTAATGTTTGTTTCTGTTAGTTGTATATGAAATATCTCACATTTTTATTTTTGATTCATTTTAGTATATGAGGAAAGCAAAACAGGCCTCAATTTGCTTATAGGGACTTTTCATGATTATTTCACTTATGGTAGAAAAGAAGTTGAAATTGCAATGAGTTTATTTAAACTTCAATATCTACTTTTAAATATGTCTTAAAATGTATAATAATTCATACTGGTCAGCACAAATTGTCCATAAATGCATTTTTGTTCCCAAGTAAATCATTTCAATACATTTGAACAGTGTTGCTACTTGACTCAGTACTTGCCAATGGGGAGATCTCTTGGGAAAAAGAGGTAGCAGTGGTTTAAGTTTATCCCTGAAATCACAATTGGTCCAATCATTGGATTTAAGAAGCAGCAGAGGAAATGGGGTTTCAGGGCTTGGTGTGGATTGTGAACCCATAGCAAGCTGGCCCAGAAATGACTGTTCTTAGTGCTACTGGGAATCCAGTAAGTATGAAGGGTCCCTTAGGGGAGCTGTAAAAAAGAAGAAAAAAAGAATTTACCCCTAAGGCATATGAAATCTTCTATATGTCCCTTAACCCCTTGTTTTGACATCAGTTCCAATAAAGGGAATATGTCAGTCATCCTGTCCAAAGTCCTCAAGTTTAACAGTCTACCATGCAATTTAAAAGGTTAATTTGATGATCTGAAGCACATTTTGTCAACATAGGATTGATCTCACAATTTTTAAATTTCAAAAGTAATGTCTTCAGGTTCATTTTAAGGTTCCAGTCAAGCAAACAGAAGACCCAGAGGATACGGCATTGAACAGAACCCTGCTCCCTGAAGAATAAGCAGGTTTAAGCAGTTGCCTCCATTTTTCTTTTTCTTTCACCAAAAGAATTAGAATTTATCCAATGGTGCAGCTCTTTTCAGTGTTTTCAACAAAAGGCTTGAATAACATGGATATTTAATAAGGTGCTGAATTGCCAGATATGGTATTTTTGAGAGGCCTCACTTAAGATTTAAACCTCAAAATTACTCATGTTTCTGGCACAAGGATTCATGCTAGTTGATGGTAGCACGATTCTCTTATTTCTCTTTCATCTCTATAAGTATGTAAGTAAGGAGTACTTTTATCTTAGAAAGGCTGAAAACATAATGAATAGAGATTATTTGCTTCTTTGCATCATTAGGTCCATTTCTGTACTGCTGTGAATCAGTGAACAAACTATGCCATCCACATCCAAAGAATAGGTTATCCAGTGTAGGCCATCAGTTGCCACAAAGCAAAGCCTATTAGTATTTCTTTTTTACTTTTTTTTTTCTCAGTTAGTAGCACTGAGCTTAATTCTATAATTATTCCATATAAGAAACTCACACTGAAGTCAATGGGTGTCTTAAAATAAATTTGATTACAAGATTTGGTCCATTGAGTAAATGAATGAAATTTGGCTTTTATTAATTTGGAATTTCTCAATTAGGATTTCAACTTCCCAAGCAATTTATAGATATGTTTCTAATGGTGCTTATCTGTACCCAAAATGACAAGACTTTTTTTTTCCCCTCCTCCTAAGGAATGTATCTTGCTTCCTGAGATATTAAAAAAAAAAAGTTTTCTGAAATGTTAATTGGAACTAAATTCTTAGACAAGAAAAAGGAATAAAATGACATTATTTCTTCCATTTCACATTAGTAAAATATAAAACATTATACACCTGCAAAAATTGTTCTCTGTTTCTGATAAAGCTTGTGATTATATTTTTCAGGTTTGGTTTGAAAAGCTAAGACATCTGTTTATCCAGTGCATACAGAATAACTCTCATGTCTCCTCATCTCTGAAGATTTCAAAGGCTTTCATTCTGGTTTAAATCCTTTGAAGAAGCAGTAATCAAAGACAAAAATTATCAGAGGTACATTTTTGTTTCCCAAACAATGAAAATAACAACACTTGCCCTCCTTGGATTTCAGGCACTAGCATAAAACTTCAAAATTGGAGATTTGCCATTTAAATAAAAAAGTGATATGGATAAATAGCTGCCAAAGAAAGCAAACTAAAAGTGCATATTCTCTACTTCATTTTATTGCATAAATTTAAATTCAATATGTGAATAATTTAAAAAATACTATGATGCACAACATCAAACAGCATATACTAGCATGGTGTGACAGACTACATCTGGCTAGTATGTGGGTTCAGAAAAAGTAGTAGTTTGAGCACTAAGTTTTTTTACTTTAGTGCATTTTGCAAATTGAATTCATTAAAATAATAGCAGTGAGAACCCAAGGATGATAATAATGCAAACTGTACCCCACACAGATGAGGCAAAAACATTCAGAATAAACTGTGCTTAGAGGACTGAAGTAATTGAGGTATTAGCAGTTGGTCTTTCCAGGCTTTTATTAGCTTCAGAACATATCATTTGACCTTCAACACACGTAAATTCACGTATTAAAGAGAGAGATTATAATTCATTATATCATCCGCTTTGCAAAGACAATGATATAAAAGTAATATCTATTGCCTTTTTGACCCTGTTTAGTTAAGAATAAAGATTTTGAGCTCTGACCTCTTTCTGCATTAGGAAAATTGAAAGCAGGCCTTTAGGATATATGGCTGAGATGAGTTCCACTGGGGGTGGAAGTAGTAGCCATCTTGCATCCAAGAGAAGACAAAGGGATTTTACTTTTCCTGCTCAGAGCCTAATAAAAACAATTAGAGAACAATAAGACCTGTTCCCAATATTCCCCTTTCTTCAACAGACAGAAAACGGAGCTTCACTTTATATTTGAGAGTTTTAAAATGACCTTTAGTTTGGGAATAAGTTTTAAACTGAAAATAGAGATTTTGCTAGGGTCTGGGGAAAAACGTGACCTCAAAAGAAGAGGAAATCATGCAGTTCCCCATCAATCAGTGGAGGCAGATGAACATATTAAAGAGCAGCATAAGTCAGGTCTCCCAGGATTATATATGAGTGATTCTGAGCCTTGGTTCTAAACATTTGGATGGAAGAAGATATAGAAGCTTATTTTTTTAAGGAATCAGCTCACATGATTGTGGAGGCACAGGAGTCAAAAACCTTCAGGGTTGCTAGGCAAGCTGGATACTCCATGAGGAACTGATGAAGACACTCTGGAGAGAGAGTTCCTTCTTCCTGATAGAGATCAGTCCTTTTTCTCTTAAGAACTTTGACTGATTGAATCATGGAATGTAATTTGCTTTATTCAAAGTCTGTTGATTTAAATGTTAATCTTATATAAAATATCTTCACAAAAATATCTAGACTGGTATATGACTATATATTTGGGCACCATGACCTTCCCAATTGACTCATAAAACTAACCATCACAGTGACCTTGGGAAGAACTGAGAATATATTAAGTATTAAATATAAACCCTCAATGTAAGTGTTCATTTCAAGACTCCCAATTTCTGAGTATAGATTGGGGTCAGGAATATACTGTAGGGCAATTGTTCCCCAACCTGTTTATGCATTAGAATCATCTGGATATGTTTAAAAAATCCCAATATCCAGGTCACACCCCAAACCAGTGAAATCTCTGGGGCATGAGTACTGAATGAAATTCCCCAAGTTTCTCCAGTGTGCACACAAGTTTGTGAAGTCCTGACATAGGACATTGTTATAGCACTTGAAAAAAGTGCTTTCAATAAACTATACTAAAATCACAATAGAAGGGGTTATGTTTATAAATGTTTATAAATTTCCATATAAATCAGAGCATATTACCTAATTAGAAATGCTTATTTAAAAATGAGTTGACAACTTGGTACATATGAAATAGCTGTACTTTGTTCAAAGAATATTTTAGTTTTCTGATAATATGCATTAGAAAATAAATCTTTAAACTCTGATTTGAAGTGTTTTATTTGAGGTTTAAAATAGTTTTCTGAGATTTTCATAATGCCAAACAAAGAATGACCATCAAAGTACTAACATGTACTCTTTTAGTTTCTATATTAGTTTTTTTAAACTCTTAATTTTGTAGGCAGAAGGTGATGTGCATATCTTAGAATATAGTTTTGAAACTAAATAATATAAACATGATCCATTGTATCGAACTTAAGCTATGCTTTCTTTTGCAAAAGAAAAATCTGCTCAGCAAGCATATGATTTTTAATCTTCTATACCATCTTTCTCTTCTATTTCTATCCAGCAATTACACTGCAAGGTACTACTTATCCTGCTGCTCTTGCCCAGCCTTTAGTTGATACTTAGGGCAAGCTTAGTTATATTTAAGTATTTTCATTTCTCCTCTTTTAGTGCTGTCATAGTTCAAATTTTAAATATCCCCCAACAGCCACATTTTAAAGGCTTGTTCACTACCCTGTGGTGCTACTGGTAAGTGGTAGAATATTTAGGTGGTGGGGCCTATTGGAAGGAAGTTAGGTTATTGGGGACATGCCCTTCAAGAGGATATTGGGACTCTGACCCCTTCCTCTCTCTTTCTTTGCTTCCTGGCCATAATGAGGTGAACAATGTCCTCCTTACCACATTATGGATCACCAAAAGCAATGGAGCTCATTGACCATCATCTGAAACTCTGAGCCAAAATAAATATTTTCCCCATATATGTTGTGTAATTGAAGTATTTGTGATAGCCAAAGAAAGCTGACTAACATAAGCATCAAGCCCCAAGAATAGGCCTTACTTTTGAAATAAAAGAAATTCACTCAGAAATCAAGATAAAGAGAACCTGAATCTAGAAAACTCTAAATCTGTAAGTGTGAATTTGGCCACCTTTATTGTTAACCAAGCAGCAACAATATGTGAGTCTTTTTCCAGGCTTTCAATTCTGTTGCATTTGGTTTATTTTTTTTTTAATATCTCAGCCACAATGCCACACTTATTGATGGCTTTGTAGTGTGTCATCTGGGCTAAACTAAATTGTTTCCAAGGACTTCTTTTGTGGGCCTCATTAGACTCTTTGGGTGATAAATGAAAGAGGGAACTGAAGTATTAGCCATATTATTTCTCAGGCTTCGAAGGCTGGGGCAGGATCACAAGGTACCCTAGTAGTTCTGGTTGATGTGGGGCAGCAACCAGGGATGCAATTGACCCAACTTCCCCTGGAACCATTTCAGCCTTTCCTAGATCATAGATGGATTTAGGACCATAATGAGGGATACCCGCTTTCCCTGCAGGACTTTCACTTTTTTTGAGTAGTGGGAATGGACACAGGACTCTGCTGGTCTGGGATTTCCAGGTTGTGCTCATGGTTTCACCTTTGCCTCACTCTACCTCACTTTATATCCCTCTTCTCTCCCAGCTCTCTAGAAGAGGTCCGATACTTGTATACCTCATCTTGAGTCCTTGATACTTGTAGACCTCAAGCTCCAGCATCAGATGCAAACAAAACGGCCTCACACAGGCTGCCCCGAAATCAAGTCCCACAATCATGTAAGGTGAAATCTCTGGGCCAAACACACACACACACACACACACACACACACACATACACCTATAGCCATACATTTTAATACCTTCATGCTTCTGATTCTCTGAATAAATACTTTTATAATCTTAATTCAGCATAATTTATTCTCCAACTTGTTCTTTAAAAATGTCTCAGCTCTTCTTAGCCCTTTAAAATTATATATACAGTTTATAAGCAGTATATAGATTTTCACATACATTCACACTCTTGCACACACAACTGTTGGAATTTTGATTAAGATTATACACACACACACACACACACACACATGTCAATGTAGAGAGAACTGAGATCTTTCCATATTGAATTTTCTAGATGATTGGTTCTCAAACATTAAGATATGTATACAATTCACAAGGAGATCTTATTAAAACACATTTCTGTTTCAGTAAGTCTGGGATGAATCCCAAGATTCAGAATTGGTTATAAGTTCCAGGTATGCTGAGGCTGCTGTGCATGGACCATGCTTTGGGTATCTAGACAGGGACTGTCTCTCCATTTAATTTCTCTAACAATAATTATAGTTTCCTGTATAAAGGTCTTACACATTATTTGTTCCTAGGTGTTTGAAAGTTTATAAATCATGTCTATATTTTAAATTTTATATTCCATTTGTTGTGGATTTATAGCAATTCAATTGATTTCAATATGAATTTTTCTTGCTAAACTCACTTATTAATTCCAATAATTTATCTCTATATTCTTTTGGATTTCCTACAAATACAATCATCATATAAAAATAATGACAATTTTATGTCTTTCTGTATCATATATATTTTATTTCTTTTTTTAGCTTGACTTCCCTAATAAAAATCTTTAGGATGATGTTGAATACAGACAGTGAGAGAAGATATGTTCTCCAATATACCAATTTCAAATAGAAATCCTACCATATTTGATTATTAAATGTGGCTGCTCTAGGATTTACTTATTTGTTTTGGTTTGTTTGTCTTTTTTTTTTTTTTTCTGCTGGGAATAGAACCCAAGTTTTCTTGCTTGTCATGTATGCACTCTCTCTGAAGAGAGTGCAAACATCCAGGGGAAGTTGTAACAATTGCATCCCTGGTTCATACTCCACACCAACATGAGTTGAACCACAAAGGTGCCTGGAAATCCTACCTTGACCTTCTAAGCTTAAGAAATAATATGACTGCTGCTTCAGTTCTCATTCATTTCTTACCCACGCATTTCAAGATGTGTATTGAGGCCTACCTCAACCTGAAATTCTCAGGAAAAGGAGTCATGGGAAGCAGTCTAACTTAGCCAAGTTGACACATTACAAAGTCATCACTAGGTTTGAGTGTGGGAAACAATTCCAGTCCTGTTCTAGGATTTATAGAAGTAACTGTTAGTCAAGTTTTCATTGCTTGGACCAAAGACCTAAAAAGAACAACTTAGAGGAAAAGATTATTTTGACTCAGGGTTCCAGAGGCTCAGTCCATGGTTAGCTGACTTCATAGGTCTGGGCTGAGGTGAGGCAGAACACAATGGTGAAAATTTGAGGTGAAGAAAAGCTACCTTCTTCATGATGACTAGGAAACAGAGTTTTGAGTGCAAGGAACTCAAAATATAATATAATCCCCAGGGACATGCTCCCAGTAACCTACTTCTTCCAGGAACACACTATAGTTACCATCCATTAATCCATTCTAATTATTAATCCTTCAAATGAATTAATCCATTGGTTAGGCTACAACTCTCACAATCTAGTCATTTCATCTCTGAACATTCCTATGTTGTTTCACACATGAGCTTCGGAGGGCACCTCATATACAAACCATAACAGTAACTTCTAACAGATTAAGGAAATTTTCTTTGATACTGTACTATAAATTTTGAATATGGATTGTTTCACTTTGTCTAATGTGTTTCTTCATTTATCGAGATGCTGCAATGATTATCAAATACACATTTGTATATGTATATCAAATATACATTTAAACTGTCCCTCTAAACTTTAGCTACCTGGAGATTAGATCTGTTGTTTTCATTTTCTAATTTGTAGTGTGATTATAATTTGTATGGACTTCTTTATTGAGTTAATAGACATATTTACATGAGTATTTATTAATTTATGAACATAGGAGATGTTTTAGTTACTATTTGTTAAAATGATTTAATATATAAAGATCAAATCTATTTTGTTCAGAAAACAAATTGTATATTACTAAAACTTGCTTTATTGTAACATTACGGTCAGTTTTTGAAAAGGTTCCACATGCCTTTAAAGAATGTGTTATCTGCAGATATGGCTGCCAGATTCTACAGATACTCCATTAGGTCAGGTATGCTAATTTCATTGTCTAAACTTTTGATATTTTTATAGATTTGTGCCTGCTTATTAAATCAGTTACTGAGCATTTTATTTAAGTGTCTCTCATAATTTTGGATTTGTTCATTTCTCATTGTATTTTGGGTTTGGTTCATTTGATACTTGACAAAGGTGCTTCAAATCCCAATCTTTCACCATGTACACATTCAATTCAAAGTTTATCAAAGACCTAGGAATTAGGCTAGAAACTTTGCAACTGCTAGAAGAAAACATTGGCTCAACACTCCAATATATTGGTACAGGTACTGACATGCTTAACAAGACTCCTAATACACAAAAAATAAAACCAAGAATCACTAAGTAGGTAGGCCTCAAATTTAAAAACCCGCACAGCAAAGGAATAAGAACACAAAGATAGGGTCTGCAGAATGGGAGAAGATTTTTGCCAGCTACTCCTCTGACAGGGGATTAATATCAAGAATACATAAAGAACTCAAAAAACTTAACACTGAAAAACAAATAACCCAATTAATAAATAGTCAAAAATTTTGCAAACTAATTTCTACTTTACATTTCCTTTTGGATATGCTTTGGTATGTTCTTTCTTCTCTAGAGAATGATGTGCAAATACAAAAATAAAATTATGATTTTTAAAAAAATTAAATCTTTTGGGACCAAAGTAGGAAAGCTTACTCTGAAGGGAAAAGGAATGGATTATATATGTGTAATTTCTTGGATGGGTCTGATTTCTTCTGTAGCCTAACATCCAGTGCTTGTCTTACCTGGAGAAACCCCTTTGTATGATTCCTGGTAAAGGCAAGGCCCCATATTTAACTCTCCCTCTAAGACCCAAAATGGAAGCTCCAGTCTCTCTTTAGGTATTGTGAGCTACACCAAAAGAGCCCCTGAATCTGATAATTCCTCTCTCTTTCTCAAGTCTTTGGTTTTTAGGAGAATGATCATTAGACTGAAGATAACTAAAGAATATTGAGATTGAAAATACATTGTTTGGAGTCTGGACATAGAAGATGCTTGTGGTATTGAGTATTAATGCCCCTATGAATGTACAGAGTTCCAAGTCCCTGAAATATTATGTTGATTTGCTTGATTGACTTCCAATATTCTTTTTCTCAGCATATTTGTAGAACCTGGCTATTCAGGTTTCTTCCAATAAATTGCCTTTCCTTTTAAATTAGCCATCATTAATTCTGTTGCTTGGGAATTAGTTAAGTGGAGATCAATTAACAAAATTTCTACTGAAGGATATAAAATAATTGAGTATTTCCTATGATGAATATATTTAATTTGCTAAGATCTATGTGATCTAAATTACATGAACATATTTTAATAATAATTCTTGGCTTCTGATTTAAAAGAAATACATGACTACTTCAGAAGCTGTTATGCATATATTTTTTAAAAGATTCTTATTTATGGATCTTAACAAATTAAAACTGAGTTAGAAGATACATAATTAATCATTGAAATAATTTCCTCAATGATGTGGCTTATTAACAATTGAAGGTATAGATTCAAGGAAAGCTATTAAGATACATTAAGTTCCATTTCTTTAAATTTATTGCAAAATTCTGTTTTACATGTGTCATTGTGCAAAATTCAAGCTTCAGTATTTGAACCTTAACTGGTTGTAAGTTGCCGTAGAAGCTCTAGAATGCTCCTGTAAGTCAGTTTGATAAGATAGAAAGGCATAAGGGATGAATGACCTAAATTAAGAGCTGAACACTGAAGATCTGGTAGCAAAGCTGAACATTCAATGGAAATAGTATTTTTTCAGCCACAATTCATCACCTGCAATGATCACAATTCATCACAATTCATCACCTGCAATGATGAAAGATAATACAAGAGGGGTGGGTGAGACAAAGAGTCTACTGGGGAGCTGAAAAGCAGCCAATATTTAGAAGTTTGGTTTATATTTTAGAAATATTAATCAATATAATGGGAATAGGATTCTGTTTTAGTCAGCTTTTTCACTGCTGTGAGCAAAACATCTAACAGGAATAATTCTAGAAGAAGAAAAATTCATTTGGTGCTCACAGTTTTCAGGGTCTCAGTTCATAGACAGCCGGCTCCATTGCTCTGGGCCCAAGATGTGAGGATGAACATCATGGCAGAAGAGTGTAGAGGAGGAGAGCAGCTCAAGACATGACACCTGGAAGCAGAAAGAGCTACGCTCATCAGGGACTAAATATGTACTCCAAAGGCACACCCCCGATGATCTAACTCTCCCAACCACACCCTTCCTGCCTACAGTTACTGCCCAGTTAATCCACATCAGTGAGGATTAATGTCCTGATTAGATTAAGGCTCCCATAACCCAGTCAATCATTTCACCTCTGAACTATCTTGCATTGTCTCCCACGTGAGCTTTTAGAAGACATCTCACATCCAAACCATAACAGATTCTATGGCTATGTAATGTTTTGAACAACCAACAATAAAAAATAAAAAAAAAAATAAAAGCCAATAATATATATAAAAAAAAAGAAGATTTCTTACAGGGTAGAGGTAGGATAAGACCAAAAAGAAAAGATCATTACCACACTCTTAAGAATATGGCAAGCCTTAGCTCTCCTCACCATTCCCCACCCCCTGGATGGGACCGGACTACTAAACAGAAGCTAGGAGGCACCTGAAGAAAGAGAAGGGAACGAAAAGCAAGGATCCTGGGTTTCAGTGAGTATTGTCAGAGTGAAGCACTGTATTGTTATGTCCTCTGGGAAAATATCACATGGGCCTGATGGTTGATACTGTCAGTCTCCCAGGCAATTTTGCTACAGCCATTTAAATCTATGGTCTTCTCTGCCTTCGAGCCAAGGATCACAACAGAAGGCCCTCTGCACCATCTCATCTTTTTATTGATGCTCTATGTGCAAAGAGAAAGGAGCCAACAATCTTTCAAAAACAACAACAACAACAAAAAAACAGAAAAGCACCCCTTTTCCCTTTCCTTTGCTCTTCAAGGAAAAAAAAAAACTTATGAAACAAATAAAATTAGTGCAGCTTCATTAATGGTGGGGGCAACTAAAAAACAAACACATTAAGTAAGGTATCAGAACTGTTCTAAGTACTCAGTAAATGAAGGCTGTTTTTACCGGGTAAGTTGAGTGGGACTTTCTCCTCCTACAGCCCATTTTAAGCCATCCCAATTAATCTGCATCTAACCCTCTTACCATCTCAGAGTGATAAGACTGACAAGCTTAGATGAGCTTTATCTACATAAATTCCTGAAACAACAGAAATTAATGCAGAACCCATTATCAGAAATCATAGGATAGCTGGTATACGACTCTGATCATTGCAAATGAGGTTTTGAATAGACCTGGGAGCACTTTAAGTTCTTTTGAAGTGTTTTCTAAATCAGAAAATCTTTCTCCTAAAAGCCTTTCTAAAAATTAAACATCTTGACCAAGGATGATCTGTTTCTCCCCCAGAAAGTGTCGTGCTTATTTGATTTTACAGGTAACCTGGCATACACCACACTCCTTCAGCATGTTTCTGTATTAAAATTAAAGTGAAAAAACACTAATTTTAACCAATGCCTGAATATGAACTGAATATAACATGGACAAAAGACCAGACTTACTTTCAAAATAATAGACTAAATTTTTCATGAAGAATTCTTCTGGAAAGAGAAGTTTAGGAATGGCTTGAATTCTAAGTTTTTCTAAATGATGGATGCCTTTGTAACTCACTAAGAATTTGCATGTACATACATACATATATATGTGTATATATATATATATATATATATATATATATATATACACACATATATATGGATATATATGTATGTATGTGTGTATATATATATATGATTTGATTGATATAAGAAGTGACCCAGAGAAGTTTTATTTTGGAAGAATTATTTTTCATCAGAAAAAAATCTTATTAATTTTGTTAACTAAAGAAACATGATAGTGGAAAAATATCAGCCACAATTTCACTATCCCTTAAGCAATTGTTAATCTGAAGGAATCCATCAGTGGTTTCAATGCTTAATGCTCAAGTGAGGCAGATTATAAGAACTTTACATGTAGTAACATATTTACATCTCATACCATAATATAAGCATTATTGTTATCTGTAATTTATAAGTGAAAAATTAAGACACAACACAAAAATTGGCCGAGTGACCAAGGTCTTTCTTAAAACTGATGGAGTTAGGGGGAAAACTCTAGCTGTCATCCAAACTTCTGTGCTAGAATGTGACCTACTGAGAAACTGTGCAGTGTTCTATCGAATGATTATAACACCCTCCTTGTTGTTGAATATTTAGATGGCCTGAAAACTTTTCCTAATAATTTAAGAAACTTTCCAGTGTGGAATTATGAGCTCACACTAGATATCCAAGAGAGGAATTGCTAAATTGAAAGGTTTGAACATTTCTTTTGATATTCAGAATTTAAAAATTTTAAAGTAATTACTTGTAATTGTTTTTCAGTATTACTTTTATTGTCTCAATTCTTACAAAGAATATAATGTAGCATATCATACATAGTCCAAGAATTTCCTGAGTATAAAAACAAATATTATACTCCACCATATATTGATAAATCCATCATTGCATGCATAATTATATAATTAAGGATGCAACATTATCTATAGAGAAGGATTCCCAAAGTGACTTGTGATCAGTGCCTGTGTATAAATTATATAGACAATGAATAGAAGTGATCTTGAAACTTCTTGACTCCTGAGATAACTACAAAGTCTCCCTTGTCAATATATGTATTGACCTGTTCTGAATGTGACACTATTCTCAATGCTCATTGGCATTTAGAGATTAAGCATAGCTCTGACACTTGAAGGAGATCTGTCAATTGTAAAAAATAATGAAACCCTTTTTGTTTAGGTAAAATTCTTGGGTTGCATTCAACGTAAAGAAAAAAAGGGCATCATTGAAAAAATACTGGCTATTTTTGTAGATTCAAAAGCTGAACATATAAAACTGAGTACTGAAAAAAAATTTGAAAAGCAGCTTAGGAAATTCTAGGCAGGAACTCAAGGATCGGAACTCAAATTTCATCATTTGTAACTTCATTACAGATTCAGATTCCTGGGAAAGGGAGTTTGATTGACTTATCTCTTACCTGAGACTGGGAGAAGACAAGACTGAATTGAACAATCCCACAGCTACCAAAGGGTTTGAAGAAAGCTGAGCAAGCAAGAGCAACAGATGCCAAGTTCTATTTCCATCTTAATGTGGTAACAGAAGCTCAGAAGTCAATAACTTCTTAAATATCCAGAAAGCAATCTTCATGTTGGCAAGTCTATGCCTCGAGACATCTTAATCAGTATGCAGTTGCAATATATTACCTTTACAAAGTCATTTCTTTGATTTGTTATAGATTTTCAAATTTAGCCAAACACACGATATTTTGGCTATAAGGTCTTAGTTCTATAATGAGAAAGAAAACAAAATCAAGTTAATGTGAGAGATAAGACCTAGTGCTTGACAATACAGGACATGGCCAGGATCAAAAAATATTAGAAAGTATCAACTACATGTGAAAACAGAAGAGTCCAGCTACAATGATAGTAAAGCCCAGAACAACCTGGTGAGGGATGAAGGGACTGACCACAGGAGTAAGTGCGTGTATGAACCGATTATTCTAGAAAGTGGTTCTTAAAAGAAGGGCCTCTTCTAGAAACCTCAGATCCTAGTGGGCAAATTAAACATATGCATTACCCAAGGGGGAAAAAATTAAGAACATGTCATTAGAAAAGAGTTTAATGTGTATTTTTTTCATTTTCTTTAAATGCACTGGGATAGTCTTGAGCATTATTTTGAAGGTTTACAATTGCTTTTATTTGGAATCCCATTAGAAGAGGGCATCTATATTTTTCAGTGTAATGGTCTTTGAATGTCTTAATCTCATCATGTTTAGTAACTAAGAGTGCTTTCCAAAGGTATGGCTTTTCAGAGAAAGCTACATAATTTAACTTCCACTGGGGGAGGGGGGGGAATATATATATAGATAGATAGATAGATAATGGAATAAATTTCATCATTTATTCCATTATCTATCGATCTATCTATCTATCTATCTATCTATCTATCTATCTATCTATATATATAAAATATATATATATAGACTAGGAGATATATATCTCCTAGTCAATAAATGGTTATTAAAATCTTACAATGACTTGTGACTTGTAGAATTTAAAATTAAAAATTCCAAATAGAATATGAAACTTGGAATATGTTTGATTTTTATTTATAGTTCTTAATATGACTAATGTGTTCTTTTTTTAAATTATTTTTTTAGTTGCTGATAGACCTTTATTTATTTGTATGTGGTTCTGAGAATCGAACCCAGTGCTTCACACATGCCAGGCAAGTGTGCTACCACTGAGCCACAGCTCCAGCCCCATGACTAATGTGTTCTATAGATATAATTTAATATTCTCCCTTTTGGTTGATACCAACACTCCTTTCTGGGGCAAAATGAAATGGAAAAAAAAAACTTGGATAGCATATATTTTTAAAAATACTTTTAATCATTGAAGAGATGACAAAATTGCAAGGTATTATCAAACCAATAATCTGTGAAGGCAGGAAACTAGATGTTGGTTGAGCCTTCCTCCTTGCTTGTCCCTCACTCACCACCACCACTACCTTTGCCTTCATCACCACCATCATCATCATAATTTACTTCCCATTTCCTTAGGGCATCTGTCTCAGCAGAACCATGCACTGTGAGTTTCAGTCTCTTGAATGTGGGTTAACATTCAAAACCCAAGGGGCTGGGGACATAGCTTAGTCGGTAGAGTGCTTGCCTCGCATGCACAAGGCCTTGTGTTCAATCCTCAGCACCACACTACCAAAAACAAAACAAACAAACAAACAAAAAACAACAACAACAAAAAAACCCAAACAGGAGAACTACATCTGACCTGACCTTCTCATTATTTAACAGAGTGGTTAAATAATGAGTTTAACACTCATGGTTTAACAGAGTGGCACAGTTAAACCAAAAGTAACACCTCATTGTCCCCAAATATATCCAGGAGAAAGCTGTAGTGCAGTTGAGCAGAGCAGGGCTGGTGGAGAGGCTGAGAGCTGGTTTGTATCAAAGCCTAAATCTATTACCCTACTAGGTAGGGAAAACCCTCCAATTATGGATTTTGATTAAATGAATCTGATTGGTAATGTCTGAGAGGGTCTCAAGTAAGACAAACAAAAACTCATCAACTATAAATCTTAATCCAAGGTTTCAAAGAATCTTTACTCTGGTTTTCCAAGTAAAGGAGCTCCCTATAAAAGATAATCTAAGGCAGGAAGCATGGTACTGGAACTAAAAAACAAAAGGGAGAAATAAAGACTTTAAATATTATAATACTTATGCTTATTATATTTGAAAAACAAAATATTCAAATATCTACAGGGAATGGCAAATGACAAAACAGAGCCTAAATTAGCAGATTTGCAAAGAATTAAACAGAACTTAGAAATAAAAAATAGGTAATTGAAAAATTCAATGGTTAATTTTAATAGTTATTAAACAAAGAAGACAGAAAATTTGGTGTAATGAAAAACAAGTCAAGACAAATTATTCAGAATGTAGTACAGAGAAGAAAGGAGTGGAAAATATGGAAGATAGATTAAAAGGCATGAAAGATCAAATGGAAGAATTTACTATATATTGAATCAGATTTGCAGCAGGATGAGAGAGAGAGAGAGAACAGAGAAGAGGCAATGAGGAAATAAGAAGTGAGACCTTTCCTTAACACATGAAGATTTAAGAAGTTCAACAAATCCTAGTGAGTAAAAGGAAATATGCATGCACCCAAATATAGCACAGTGATATTGCATAACACCAAAAGCAAACGCCTTAGAAGAAAAAAATAATAATAAATACAGACTTTCAAAGCAAGAACTTTTCAACAGTATCATCAGAAGACTGAAATAATTATTTCAATATGATAAAAGAAAATAAATGCCAAAATGAAAATCTATTCCAAATGAAAATATCTTTGAATCATAAAGACAAAAAAATAAAGATGCTTTGATGCAAGCAATAAAAAAAGAGAGAGAGAGTGACTGTGCAAATTGAGTGTGTGCTAAACAAAATTCTAAAAACTCTTCTTTAGGAAAAAAGATCACAGATAGAAGTTCTAGGATATAAGAAGCAACCAAGTCCAGTAAGTCAGTAAGTTGTTTTATAAAAAAGTAAATACAAAAACTCAGTGGTTTTATAATTCATATTCCTTGAAAATGCAATAATATTCAAGTATTCAAAATATAGGATTGGGGATGTAGTTCAGGACTAAGTACTTGTCTGCTGTACACAAGACCCTAGGTTCAATCCTCACTACCATGCCAAAAAATAAAAAGTATTCTTAGGTGATGTTTTAGATAATTTTCCACTGTCATTCTCACAATCCTGAGCTAGGTGCTATTTTTGTCATCCCTGTTTAACAGAGTGGCACAGTTGAGTTTAGGTAATTTTGTCCAAAGCTACAAAACTGATAATTGGGGCAACCTAGGTTTAATCCCTAGCTTTGAATCCCTGGGAATGAATCCTTTGTTCTTAATTGCTCTGTAATAGTGATTCTGTTTAAATGAGGAATTAATGGCATATTTGAACCTTAGACATGAAATTGTATTCAGTGAAACTGAAGGTCTTCCTTTACCCTCAAGTTGGCACATACAAAAATAAACATAATCATCTAGTGAACTTGTTCTGAGATTATACAAGAGAGATAAGGGATTACACAAAGAATGCATTGTTGGAACACTTACCTTAGCATTACAGTGCAGGATGGCACAGGATTGGACCTAGAAACAGGGCACTGTCAGGACAGAGAGTGGTCCAGTGTCAGGGCAAAACACACGTAAATAAAACTGAAAGATCGTGTTAGAGAGAAGTTCCAAGCCATAAATAAGTGCCCAGGAATAAAAGGCAGAATTAGATGTAAGAATGTGTTTAGACACAGAGCTATACAAATGGAGAAGATGAAAGGAAATTAGTTGAAAGAGTCTGGGATGCAATATGATAACAGATCTGGGCTGCTCACAGCTCTCCCTGTTGGATGCTTAAATCATGGTACAAACACAGGTTAGAAAGGGTAGGAAATCCAGGGGTGGAGTGGGCTCGCTCAGGTTGTTGGTTTTGAGAGCTTGTTTTTCTGGATGTGTATTGGACCAACTGTTTTTAAAGTCGCTTTTGACTGCAACATACACATCACTGCAGAATGACTTCATGGAAATGATCCAGCTGCTGTCTTTGGGCTGTTTGTGGATATAGCATTATCAGTATGATTTTGTTGTTGTGTCATTTAATGAAGTTCTAAGAACATTGCAACACGAAGGCTATTCTAATTCTGATTTCAAAATAGGTGCACTGATGAGGCTTTACACAGTAAAAAGGATACAGGGAACTTAGGATTCCTCTTGGGGTAGGAGAAGCAGTGTCATTTAGAGGTCAGTCAAAGGAATCTTCTTGCTAATTATCTCTGGAAGACAACAGGCACAATCAGGAATTGGAAGGGAATGGGAAGATCCCAAATTTTCTCCCTGGCATTTGAATTTTTTTGTCTTAAATGGGAAAAAAAAAGAAAACCAGAAGGCAAAAAGGTCACAATTTTTCTGAGCGGCTGATCCTAGGCAGATGAAAGATGAGATTTCATTTCTCAAGAAGAGACAGGCTGCCGCCTGGAAGAGAGAGCAAGCTATACCGGTATTTTGGGTCCTAAATTTAATAATTGTGGGATCAAAACCCTATAATTTGGAAAAGTAATTGTGATAATGGTGTTTGCATTTCCTCTAATCATTTTCCTCTTGTTCCTATTTTTCATATAGTAAATTCCTAATGAAATGACAGAGCATCTGAACAGGGCAAAAAGGAACCCAGGGAGGTTTCTTTTCTTCTCTTACTACACTTGGTCCAACTTGAAAGGGAGGCAGCATAATTGTAGGGATGAGGTGTTATGATGTTTATGATACTAAAATGAAAATTATGAAAGAAAATGAAACCCAGAGACCCAAAGTCAGGACTATATTTTTTAAAATAGCCCTTTGCTCATCAACACTCCCACCTCCCTTGCTCCACCATCAAGGCTGATGGCTATTGGTGGCATAGCCCAGTGGCTATTGGTGGCATTGCTGCTGCCACTAATGTTTGCTTCTCAAAAACATTTACTCCCCTTTGCACCATTAGGACAGCACTGATGATGCTATAGCTAGGAATGTAAACATTCAAAAAATATTTGGTAGATAACATTGGTAAGATGTGTGGGATGACACAGAGGAAAGAATTCAGCACAATTCCCAGGTTCCTGGTGAGAGCAACTGGGGTGAACAGCATTGAGTTTTCTGAGACTAAAGTGTTAGAGGGAAGGATACATTTGGTAGTGATGGGAAAGTTAATTTATTTATGGAAACAGTAAAAGAAGTATTCTCTTTTATTTGATCCATTTCATTCTAGGCAATGATTTCAACACTTTCAATGATCTTTCTTTCTTTATTTTTTTTCTTTTTTGATAAGCTCATGTTCCTAATGAGCACAGAGACTTTGCTCCTACATACCAAATATGGAAGGGGGCATTTTAAGGGGAAGCAGCCTTTATTGTTTCAGACAATAATTAAGAGCAAAGATGTATGAATGCTTTCTTTTACAAATCTTAATATTACAAACTTCCCAAGAGAAGTCTGTGTAGATAGTTTTCTTGGGTAGACACAAAAAAATAATGCCCTGTGCATTAAAACTGGTTCATTCCATTAACTGGTTACATATGAAATATTATTCCTTTCTCATATTCTCAAGTAGTCAATCAACTTTTTAGGTCAATCAGTTTTCCTTCAGCAATACATTTTGAGTTTCTCAAAGTAAGGCATCTCTTTACAATAACTGGGTAATTACTAATAGTTCTTATTTTTCAAAACCTTGAAAATTGTTTATATCCAAAATTGTATTTAATTCTTTTTTGATTCCAGAAAACTTATTTATTGCAAAGCAAAGGAAATATACCTTATCATTTTTTATATAAAGTATTAATTTATATAATTTATAAAGCACCTTTAACTAGTTAGCAAGAGTTCATTGCATATTATAGGCTGCGTTTTTAAATGGCTACTCCTACAGTTTTCTGTCTTCTATCTTCTGTAAATGATGGTGATATAGCTCTTGTTAGGAATGCTTGGAGAGCTTCAACATAAACTCTACGTGGAAGTCAATCTTAAAATGTGTCATCTAAGGAATCTTCAAAATTGGAATATTAAGACGGATAGTATATAGCTCTTCAGGGTGAGTGCTAATGCCATCACAGGTTTTGTTATTCCATTTGTGAGATTGGACAATGACTGATGGAGCTGGTGAGAAAAGAGCTTTTAATAACCCTTGAAGTTCAGCTCCTTTCTTAATTTTAACTGATGTGCATCCAGTGAAATACCTTATTATAGCATTTAGCACTTAGGGTGTATGTGTGCCAGAGCACGTAGTCTGCGAAGGGTAAGGAAATCTGCACCCATATGCCTTTGTTATTTTGGTCTGCTCATGAGATTGCTTCTTCAAATCAAGCCAGCATCTATTTAATATACGAATAGTGAAGACAGATTGACTCAACTAATATTGCTAATTCCTGCAAAGTGGCATCTGAAATAAAAGATCGGTTTGGTTCCAGAACAGACTCAGTTATTTACCTTTGTGCGTAAGACTAAATTGGCACTGCTTTCTGTTTTCAGTTTTCATTTAATCAAATTACTAGCTGGTTACCCAGAAGATGATATTCTGGAATTTGCAGTATTCATATCTGCTTGGCAAAATCTTAAAATCATTAACTAAAAGATCTATGTGCGAAGGATCAGACCAGGTTATGCAATCTACAGAATTTTCAAAAGGTGACTTGATTTCAGATACCCAAGGTTATCTCCTTTGCCTAAGACAATATTACCTGTATTTTCTACTGTCATCTGAAATTATTTTTTAGCTTAAGGGTAAATCCCTTCTAGGAGGTATATTTTCTTCCATACCTTTAGCTCAGGTAAGCCTGAGGTGCTATCTTAACTCTAGGTTCTAAAGGCATTAATCTACTGTCTAAGGAATCCTCAGCATGGAGACGATACACTCAATATGGAGGTGGAGGTGAGTTCTGACTTAGGGGACATAAGGTGAAGACTTTGCTGACCTGCTTAATTCACCCCCTCTGCAAATGTTTATTGAGAACCTATTATGTGGGAGATATAATATGCTAAGCTTTGGAGGTATGAAAATGTCTTTACAAAGGAAAGCATGTTGTCAAAATGTGTTGACTGAGCATGGTGGCTCCTGACTGTAATCCCAGCAGCTCAGGAAGCTGAGGCAGGAGGATTAAGAGTTCAAAGACAGCCTCAGCAATAGTGAGGGACTAAGCAACTCAGTGAGACCCTGTCTCTAAATACAATACAAAACACCTGGGTGTGTGGTTCAGTGGTTGACTGTCCCTGAGTTCAATCTCAGGAGAAAGAAAGAAAGAAAGAAAGAAAGAAAGAAAGAAAGAAAGAAAGAAAGAAAGAAGGAAGGAAGGAAGGAAGGAAGGAAGGAAGGAAGGAAGGAAGGAAGGAAGGAAGGAAGGAAGGAAGGAAGATGTGTTGGTTTTCTGAGCCTGCCATGATAAATTATCCCAAGCTTGGTTACTTAAAACAACTGGAACTTGTTAATTTATTTTATGTTCTCAAAGCCAGAAAACTGAAATCAAGGAGTCAGCATGGCATGCTCCCTCGGAAACTTCTAGGGGAGGATTCTTCCTCTCTTCCACTATCTGGTAGCTCCAGATGTTCTTGGTTTGTTGCAGTGGAAATCCAACCTCTGCCTCTGTCTTCACAAGATCTTCTTTCCTTTGCCTCTGTATTCTCACATTTTTTTTAATAAGGATACAGTCATAATGTAAGAACCACTATAATCTATATATTCTATATTCTTGACTAATTACATCTTCAAGGATCTTATTTTCAAATGAGGTAAGATTCTGAATTTCTGAGTGGAGATCAGCATGGTGGGGTGCATTCTTCAATCCACTGCATGAAGGTAGGAATACAAAAAGGACACCAGCAGTCTTACAGGGGATTGAACCCCTAGAAGCAATATCCCCAGCCCTTTTAATTTTTTTAAAATTTATTTTGAGACAGGGTTGGTAAGTTGCTTAGGGGCTTGCTAAGTTGCTGAGGCTGGCTTTGAAACTGTGATCTTCCTGCCTCAGCCTCCTGAGCTGCTGGGATTACAGGTGTGCAGCCCCGTACCAGCCATATAGCAGTCTTGATAGAGGGTTATGCTAAGGAAGGTGATAAGAGATACACAAAAGGACAAAGAGGAGAAGGATGAGTATTTTAGGCAGAGAATATTTAGAAAGATCAAAAGCAAAGAATGTGGAGTGCCTCCTCAGAACTTCAGTGTGGTGGGGACCCAGGAGAGTATAAGGTCAGGGGCGAGGGGACCTAGAATGGCAAAAAGTGAAGCTGGAGGGCCAAGAAGGGCCATAGAGGGTCAAGGATGGTCAAGGAGGGTCAAGGAGGGGCTGATTTATGAAGCCCTGAAGACTTTTTCCCTTTGATAAATAGGCAGCAACTGCAGGGTTTGAAGTGGATGTCATAGTTCTGTTTACATATGTGCTTCAGGAAGGTCACTCTGGCTGTGCACAAAATACGAGGGAGGGACCTAAGATTGGAAACTCTTGAGAACTGGGGAATTTAAAAGGATCACACCTTACAGCGGTTTCCTGGGCAGCAGATAATCAACTCTCAAAGTCCTGCACCCAGACTTGACCAGGAGTTGGGCCCATGGCTCAAGCAAGGCAAATTATATCCTCTTGTAGAATTTTACCCTGAGATAAATGACAATAAACTACAAAATTGTGTGATTCACTCAAATAAGCAAAGGCACCATTCATTCCTGCAGCCTCAGATCCTGTTCCTGTTTGGTTTAGGCCAAATTGTTGAAACTTCCCTCTAATTCTGAGAGCTATTTTAGATCTTACACTTCATAGTCTTTGCTTAAGAAAGTTAAAGCCCGTTCTCTTGACACCAAGTGAAATGTCCTCATTGAGCCAAAGGATGACAGTGACATAAAGTAGAGTAGGGGACTGAAGAGATGTGGATGACTTTAAGTACTTAAGAAGTGACGTTGATATGACTTGGTGATACGTTAGAAGGGGCTAGTTAGAGAGCTAGCTGGGTTGAAGATCAAGTTTCTAACCTACACATTAGGTGAAAAGCAGAACTATTAACTGAGGTCAGAGCAGGAGAAAGGGAATTTCATGCTTTTGGTTTCAGACAAATGATTTTGAGCTGCAGGAAAGACATCTAAAAGAAGGTAACCAAGAAGCATTTGAATACAGGTCTGAAGTTCAGATGTGGACAGAGAATATTTAGAAAGATCAAAATATTTAGAAAGATCAAAAACAAAGAATGTGGAGTGCCTCCTCAGAACTTCAGTGTGGTGGGGACCCATGTGAGGGTTATTCACTTGTAAAAGCTGATGCCTACCCCGGTGGGTGGTGCATGCCTGTTATTCCAGGAGCTGGAAAGGCGGAGGCAGGAGGATCCTGAGTTCAAAGCCAGCCTCAGCAAAAGCGAGGTACTAAACAACTCAGTGAGACCCTGTCTCTAAATAAAATACAAAATGGGGCTAGGGACATTGCTCAGTGGTTGAGTGCCCCTGAGTTTAATCCCAGGTAACCCCCAACCCCCCACCCCCCCACCCTAGACCAAGGAAAAAAAAATAGTCGATGACTAAAGACCAGGATCTAGTCTTACAATCACAGCAGCGAAAACCTACCAGGACTTGTCACTGTCAGGGCTCCATAGTTCTCTCTTATCTATTGGGCTTTCAATCCCTTGTTGTCTCCATGAATGCTTTCTTAAAAAAAAAAAAAAATCTCTTCTCACTTCAAATAAAAGTAAGGCCCTGGGTTTGATCCCCAGCACCAAAAAAAAAAAAAAAAAAAAAAAAAAAAAAAATACCATAAGACAAGTAATACAAACACAGATTATAATAATTTATCTTCTTTACCCCTCTTCTGGACAATATAATTTTTCTTTGGGAATATGTCTATTATTTTAAATACAGCAAGTTCAAACATCTTTTCTTGTATTTATGTATTTTACATCTTAATTAAATTTGAGGTTCATGAAAGTTGGAACACTGCTTTTCATATTTAGCTCCAAATGAGATCCATTAATGTACAAAGCATTCAGTGGGCATTCGCATGTTTATTGATGACAATTTTAATGTCACAGCATTTCCATATTGAAACAGACACCAAAGAGAAACAATATGACTCAAATTTTCTAAGATTGTAATTATAATTATATACCATAAAAAGAAAGTGAAAAGAGACACCAAACACAAATATGATTAGTGGATCATTTTGCTTTCTTTTGTAAATAATTTTTCATGCACAATTACACTCACACCTGCATGTACTAAATTCATTTTTCTGTGATGATGAATAAGGCACAGTGAATGCCAACTGAGAAATACTTTTTCATTTCAGACCAGAGAGCTTCCTGTTATCTGATCAGAAGAGAAGAGATGGAGTGGCATGAGAAGTTTTCTCTTCATAATGTTGCTTTAAATCTCAGTTTTGTGGAATTTGCATTAGTGTCAAAAATATAAAACTACATGCCTCAAGAATAAATGTTCTCTTCACTTAAGCCAACGTTAATTTTTCTGATATTTCTGTCTGGGCTTAGGTTGATGATTATAACACTTAGCACATGAATCATTTTCTTCAACTTCAAAGGGCATAATGAACATTAAATAATTATTCCCTGTAATGCTCCTGCAAGGTAGGTATTTTTGTTTCTATCCCATTTGACAGACCTGAAAACTGAGGGATGTCAGCCAAGTAGATATTCTAGGATCCCAAAAGATTAAAAAAAAATAATAACAACCTTTTGAATCTCAACCATCTTTTCTGTTTTTAACTTGGCTCTTCCTATGGACTTTAAGATATAAGAAAGAGATTAGGAAAAAAATTTAACTCTGTGATGTTTTCAAAGGAAAGGAAAAATTTCACACCTTTTTAACTGCCATTCAGCTGCAGATAAAGAATTTAACAGCTTGCAGAGTGCTAATTAGAGCCCATTATAACTTGATTGACCTGCATTGGCAGCAGAACTGCCTGTGTCCTTGCAAGATGAAGATTTTCCTTCTTTGCACAGTTCTGATTCAGGTAACTTGCTTTTCTGACTATGGAAGCAGTGATAATTCAGAGGCAGCAATCAGAACCAGGCTGCATAAATCAATATTTAAAATGGAATTTTACCTTTGCATGCTTTGGGAATAATAAGCACCAAATTCTGTTCAATACTTCCAGTGGCCCAAATGTTATCACATTCACAAGAGGAGACAGAAAATTGAGGTTCATTATCTGTCTTAACTTCTTTATTAGCCAAGTCAAGGAATTTCCAAGAAACAAAATATCTGTACTTGGCCTTTGTGGCATTTGATATTTACTATTTGCAAAAAAAATCAAGTAGGTATATTTACAAGGTTGAACTCAGTGGCAAAATGAGCTTTTCTGAATGAGTACATCTTTGGGTGAAAAGTATTTTCCTTTGCTTCTTTGATTATTTTCCATGTGATCTAAGGGGATTTTCTTCTGTCCCTGATAATTAAGTTTAATGATGTTCTGTATACTTAGTCACTCATTTTTTCCTTGGTTTCCTATTTTCTTGTTTCATAGAAATCTACCGTGTGGAAAGGCATTCTAATTCATCCCCCCTCCTTCCCACACATAATTCTCTCATTTCCTGTATTTCTAACATTCTGCTTATAGGTCTTCACACTAAATATTTGAACAAATATCTGAAACTAACACTAGAAGATCTTGAAATAAATTTGCAGTTTTTATTATTATGGAAAAAATATACATCTTAACCATTTTTAAGCGGACAGTTCAGTAGCATTAAGTACATTCACTTTGTTGTGGGATGATGTCACCATCTACCTCCAGAACTCTTTTCATCTTGCAACAGTGAAACTCTGTATCTACCCATTAAATAATAACCTCCCAATCCTCCTGCACAGCACCCCCATTCCCTGGAAACTGCAATTCTATTCTTTGTGGGATTTTGATTACTCTAGGAAGTCAAGTGAATTCATACAGAATTGGTATCTTTGTGAATGCCTTATTTCACTTTAATGTCCTCAAGTTTCATCCACATAAGATATGTCAAAATCTTCTTTCTTTTTAAGATTGAGAAATATTTCCTTGTGGGTATATACTCCATCTTACTTAGCCATTCTCTTGATGGATGCTTGGGTTGCTTCTACATTTTCATTGTTGTGAATAATGCTTCTATGAACATGGATAAACAAGTATTTCTTGAAGAACTTGTTTTCAATTCTTTTGTGTATAGAACGATGGGATTCAGGTTGTTACCCCGAGATATGGCGTCTCAGCATTTGAAAAAAATAAAAGCAGGACGGTCTCACTGACTTCTACAGTTGTCACTTGAAGCAGACCATTAAAGAATTCTCTTCCTCTAAAATATATACTAAGACTCATTCCAAAGGGCTCCTACTGTACCCGGAGGAAGGGAATTAAGTCACAGAAAAAAAAAAAAAACTAAATAAACAGACCTTCCAAAGCCCCCCTACATCATTACCATTAGATTATACTCCCTTTGTCCAAATGAACTTCTGCATGACTGTCCACTCATCATTAAATCAAAGCATAAAATACAGTTTGTTTGTTTGGTTTTTGACTCATTCTGTTCTTTTGGTTTTTATTTTTGTAAGTTTCTATGTCATGTAAAACTTATAGTAAATAAGTTTATATGCTTTGCTTTTGTTAATCTGTCTTGTCATAGGCATCTTAGCCATGAACTTTATAATGGGCAAAGAAAAGATATTCCTTTCATTTCCCTAAAAGATCCAAAGTGGAATTGCTAGATCCTACAATAATTCTAATTTTAATTTTTTGAGGATCCATCATAATGTTTTCCACAGAATGTGGTCCATTTTTCATCCCACCAACAGCACCAAGTGTTCTAATTTCTCTACATCCTCACCAGTACCTGCTAGTTTTTGTATTTTGGTAGTGGCCATCCTAATAAATGTGAAATGGTATCTCACTTGATTTGCAATTCCCTAAGAATTAGTAATGTTGACCATCTTTTCATGTGCTTATTGATTGAATATTTATACAGTTTCTTTGGAAAATGTTCATTCAATTTCTTCTTGGCCCGACCCTCTTTTTTGTGTTACTGGGAATTGAACCCAGAGAAATCCTACCATTGAGCCATATCTTCAGCCTTCTTAACTTATTTATTTATTTTTTAAAAAATTTGATACAGGTTCTTACTAAGTTGCCCAGGTTGGCAGAAAACTTGAAATCCTCCTGTCTCAACTTCCTAGGAACTGAGATGACAGGAGTAGAACATCACACCCAGCCCTTTGCTCAGTTTTGAAATTTTTTGGTTGTTGAGTTTAGGGAGTTCTTTATATATTTGTTAACATTTCCTCTGATTTTATGTGTTGCTCTTTAACTCTGTTGATAGTATAGCATCTTGTAATACTTGTTCTTAAAATTTCATGGAGCCTGACTTGTCTGTTTGTTGTTGTTGTTGTTGCTCATGCCTTTGGTGTCATATTCAAGAAATCAATGCCAAATCCATTGTTGTGAATGCCAAATACTGTTTTCTTCTAAGATATTTTTAGTTCTACATATTACATTTAAGCCATGAATCCATTTTTAGTTAATCTTAGTATATGATGATAGGTAAGGGTACATCTTTCTTTTGCAAGTTGTTATCTAATTTTCCCAGAGCAGTTTGTTAGAAAGACTGACTTTTCTTCCTTCATTGGATGATATTGACTCTCTTGTTGAAAACCATTTGATTATATATGTAAAGGTTTATTCCTGCACTCTATTATGTTTCTTTGGTATTTATATCTGTCGTTATGCCAGTATCATACTATTTTATTACTGTTACTTTGTATGATGCTTTGTTGGGTTATCGAGGTCCCTTAAGATTCTTTATGAATTTTATGATTTTTTTCTATTTTTCCAAAAAAATATCATTGATATTTTGATATGGATTGCATTAAAACTGCCAATCAATTTGGATAGCACTAACATTTTAATATTAGTCTTCCTATCCATGAACATGGAATTTCATTTATTGGTGGTCTTGTTTGATTTCTTTCAGAAATGTTTTGAATATTTCATTATAAAATTCTTTTGTCCCCTTGATTAAGTTTATTCATAAGCATTTTATTCATTTTTGATAGTATTAAAAATGGAACTACTTATTTAATTTCCTTTTCAAATTGTTCATTGTTAGCAAATAAAAATAGATTTTTGTGTGTTAACTTTGAATCTTGCTACTTTGCTTATTCTAACAACTTTTAGTTTCATGTGTGAATCTTTAGTTTTCTATGTATAATATACGGTCAGCTGTGCAATAAGGTACTTTTACTTCTCCCTTTCGAATTTGGATTTTTTTAAATCTCTTATTCTTATCTCATTGCACTAGCTAGGACTTCCAGTAATATGTTGACTAGAAGTATCAATGGTGGGCCTACTTCCCTTGTTCCTGATCTAAAGGGAAGTGCTTTCAGTCTCTTACCCTTTAAGTATGATGTTCACTATAGGGTTTTTGTGTAGAACTTTTATTATATTGTTATACTTTCCTACTACTCTTAGTTTGTTGACAATTTTTATGTTGAAAATCTATTTTTGGAAAATGCTTTCTGTGCGCTATTGAGATGATTATGTAATTTTCCTCTGTTCTTCCTATTAACAGAATATACTGCAGTGATAGGTTTTTAAACCATCCTTCCCTTCCAGGAACAGTTACCACTTACTATATCATCCTTTCAATAGACTGCCAAATTCAGTTTCTAGTATTTTGTTGAGTGTTTTTGCCTCAATGTACATAAATAGCATTTACTTACAGTTTTCTTATAGGATACTTTTTTTGTTGGGTATGCGAGTAATAGTCACACAGAAAGCCATGCACTGCTAACAGTATTGTTTTTTTTTCCTTGTTTAAGAATACGTCAGCCTGCTGATCCCTTCAGTTTCAGTTGACAAGTCTCTTTGACATCTTGTTGAGGATCCTTCTATATGATAAATTGCTTCTTCCAATATTCTCTTTTTGACTTTGGATTTTGACAGTTTGACTATAATGTGTCCTACTATGAGTGTCTTTGAGATTATCCTTTTGAAGCTTGTTCAACTTTGGGGGTGCTTATAGTCAATTTTTCTTCAAATTTTGGGAAATTTCAGCCACACTTGTTTTTCAAATATTCTTTCTTCTCCTTTCTTTCTCTCTTCTACTTCTGGGACATCACAATGTGTATATATATGTTGGTCTGCTAGATGGTGACCCATAGATCCCTTAAGTTCCTTTTGTTTTTATATATTTTTTCTTTCTCTTTTTCACACTGGATAACTTCCATTTTCCTATATTCAGATTTGCTGGTTATTTCCTATGGTCCAGAAATGCCTGAATCCCTGTAATGAAATTTTCATTTTAGTTACATCAATTTTTTACTCCAGAATTTATTTATTTCTTTCTCTCTTATTGATATTTTCTTTTGTTTGTAGATAATTTTTAAAATTTTATCTTTATCATCCTTTAGATCTTTAAGCATCTTTTAAAATGGTTGTTTTAAATTCTGCCTAGTAGACTCACTACCAAGTCTTTTCCAGGGATAGTTTCCATGAGTTTCTCTCTTCCTCTTGAGTGGATCATCCTTTCCTAGGTTTTCTGTGCCTTGTAATTTTTTCATACAAATTACACTAATCTAATACTTTATGACTCTGGAAGTCTGATTCTCTTTCTTATTTAGAGTGTGTTGCTTTCTAAAACATGTTGTCGTGGGTGTCTCTGGGCTGAGGATCAACCTGACTATGTAAATCCAAGGTTTTCTCGGGTTATTTATGAGCCTTGGTATTCCCCTGAGCATGTACATTGACTTTCTTATTTTTTCCATTCATGGGATTGCTTTTGAAATCCGGGTTTTCAATGTAGGACTCTACATTGAAGAAAGAAAATGAAAGGGGAAAAAAGAGAAAAATAAGGGAGGAGCAGAGAGATATGTCAGTCCTTTAAATCCCTTAGAAGGCTCCTCAGTCAGAGGGGAAGGGATTTTCAACAAAGCCAGTTGGTGCAAAGTAATGGCTGCAAATTTTTTTTTTTATCTTCAATGATCAGAAGCAGCAGTGATTAGAGCACAGATCTTTAATATTTGGGGGACAGGTTTATTTTTGCCCATTTTGGTTCCTGCAAACTATTTGCAAGTTGCTCCAGGAACATGTGCACAGTTTCATGTCATTGGTCTGAGGGATGGAATTAGGTAACTGTGCTAAGTGCTGAAATTGGCCAAAAGTAGCCACAATTTTTTTTTTAAAGATAGAGAAAGGAGAGAGAGAGAGAGAGAGAGAGAGAGAGAGAGAGAGAGAGAGAGAGAGAATTTTTTTAATATTTATTTTTCAGTTTTTGGTGGACACAACATCTTTATTTTATTTTTTATGTGGTGCTGAGGATTGAACCCAGCACCCCGCACATGCTAGGCAAGCACATTACCGCTTGAGCCACATCCCCAGCCCATGTAGCCACAATTTATCATCCAAATTTGCCCTGAAAGTGCCATGCCTTCAACAGACTAAAGAGTTCTAAAATGGTTATTTCAATTATATTCTGCCAGTGCAGTTTTCAGCCTAGGTGTGTAGATGGATTTCTGGTTCTTCATCATATTTCCAGAATCCTTTCCCAAAACTTATTTTTAGCTACTTTCTTCCTTTTCCATGACTTTATCTCTGGACCTATCTGCTCCATCTATCTACATTTGGCCTTTGTTAAGCACCATCCTTAAAGGCAATTTTCTTCTAACATTTATTGAGCATTGCATTAGTTAGATTGATGTTGTTGTTGTTGTTGTTGTTACCATAACAAATATCTGAGATAAACAACTTATTAGATAAATGCTTTAGTTGGGTTCACAGCTTTGGAAGTTCCAGTACAAAACTGGTTGGCCCTATTGGTTTTGAATGGTGGTAGCATATTATTATGGGAACACATGGAATAGCAACCCCCTCATCCATTTACCTTCTGGCCAGGAACTAAAAAGGAGAGAAAAAGGAAGACACTAGGGTCACACTATCCCATCCAAGGAAGACACTAGGGTCATACTGCTAAGAGCCACAGCCAAGTAATATGATGCATGGCATTTTTGGTTGAAAGGTGATGCCAGCAAGCCATTGAGATGATATGATTATGTTAAGATCTGCATTCATATGGATATTGGACTCCTGCTGTCCACCTCCGCCTGCTACGGGACTCCTGGAGAGTTCCCATTGGTTCGGGAAGTGTGGTAGGAGGGAATTCCGGAGGAGGGACTTCCTGTTGGGGTCCGGGAGAATGCTGTGTGGGTCGGCAATTTTCCCGGGAGCATATGGGACATTGGGGGCAGTTTCAAAAATAAAGTTTGTTCCTGCTTGAGTGGCTCGTGATTTTGTGCCCAGCCAGACTGCAGCAATTTGTGGCCCGTAGGGGGAAGGAACCCGTGACTTTGGTGTTATCAGCACCATGCTCTAACCAACTGAGCTAACCGGCCAAGACTTGAAGACCTCCCACTGAACCTCACCTTTTAAAGATTCTACCACTTCCCAATAGTGCCAAGCTGGGGACCAAGTCTTAACACATGGGCCTTTGTTCCAGAATCAAACTATAGAAAGCACTCTACTTGTACCAACCTCACCAGATGCTGGTTTCAGGAAAACGGTACCTCTGACTTTCTCATTTACCTATGTCTCTCCACTATTTGGGAAAGTGACTTTCACATGCTAAGGCTTCACTGGCATTTGTCGAATAGTCAAATAATCAAATTTTGATTCTTGCTAGCATCTTAAAGATTCTTTACATTAGTAATTCTACAGGCCACTCTCTACAAACATGATATTAATGATAGGTATTATGAAATTAATTGTCACCAATTATATTAATTAGTATCAGGGTTTTTTTTGTTTTGTTTTGGTTTTTTTGCACCTAAAGTACAAGTAGCCAAGTAGCCTGGTATCAAGAGAGGAAGAATAAAGAGACCCATGTAGGTACAGTCAGATGCATGCTGTCTTGAGGTATTTGGTGTCAGTTTTTTCAGCTATGGTAGTTAAATATAGTGTTCTATTTTCCACTTATTTTAGATTGGTGGTATGGTTCTACCCAGTGAACCCATTTAATGTATAAATACTCATCCTTGTCACAAGATGAATTGTAGTGGGCTGTGAAGATATAACAATATGATAATTTTTGAATGGCTAAGAGAAATAAGGCAAAAAACAAAGCAAAGCATGAACAATAAGGAGGCCTCAGTAGCAAGTTTGCTCTGTGGAATGTTTTCCATGATGACATTCACATTCAAGAGGTGAACCACAAAATGGAGCTTCCTGGCAGCTGATTTTCTAATGACACACAGAGCCTCATGTCACAATTGTTACCTTGAATTCATACCATGTTGTTTTTCTGATTCTGGTCTTTGAACTTAACTCCAATTTCTTGTGTTCTTATTTTGGATGTTTGGTTTTGAGGGCTTGATGCTGATCAGGATAGTGTAGCAAAGAGTTCTACTTTTACATGAAACACACATGGAAGACAACAGACAATCCATGAATTCAAAGACTTAGATGTGTACCTTCTCTTCTATCCAAAATAATTTCACCAGTTACACTTCCCATCAAGAAAGTTATCCTCAGCAAAATATTATCAGATCCTCCCTTCTTTCATTGAGGGCATTTTTTATATTTTTAATTTTTTTCGATGTTATGGGGCTTTATTTTTATTTTATTCATTTATATGTGGTGTTGAGACTTGAACCCAGTGCCTCACACTTGCTAGGCAAGTGCTCTACCACTGGGCCACAATCCCAGCCTGAGGGTGCCTTTTTATTATCCCTCTTATCCTTTATTATTTATTTAAATTTTATTTTTAGGTTTTATTTTAAAGTGTGAGGCATACTAATGTTTCAAAATATTAGATAAACAAACAACAACAACAACAAAAAAAAAACAAGCTAGCTGTGGTGCGCATGCCTGTAATCCCAGGGGCTCAGGAGGCCTGAAGCTGGAGGATTGGAGTTCAGTCAGCCTTAGAAAAAGTGAGGCACTAAGCAACTCAGTGAAACCCTCTCTCCAAATAAAATACAAAATAGGATGGGGATGTGACTCAGTGGTTGAGTGCTCCTAAATTCAATCCCTAGTAGCAAAAAAGAAAAAAGAGAGAGAGAACTTACTCATTGATATTGGTGGTGTTTTTTTTCCCCTATAATGTGACTTTAAAAACATATATAAAATCTGTTTTTCAAATTAGTTTTAAAATCTCTGACATTTTTTAAATGCCCAATTTGTATTATTCAAAGGAAAATTTAAATTTTGAAACAACTCAGAGTAACTTTGAATCCTTAGTCATACTTATTTTGGTCAAAACAAAATGTACCTATAAAATAAGGAAAATATTTTCTTTCACAATTCAATTTAGAAAATAGTGCCCCAAAGAAAGTACCTAATAGTTATATGATATAAAAACTCACTAGGGGGTTTCTAACTTGACTACTTGGAAGAAAAGTAACTTTTGTGTGTGTGTGTGTGTGTGTTTGTGTTTTGTGTGTGCGTATTGTGTGTGTGTGTGTGTGTTTCATACATCAGGAATAACATGGAATCATTACTTTATGATTAGCCCACATCCAGTTTGCTCTGACTGCATACTAACTTATTGTTATATTTGCTTGTGGGTTGGTAGAGGTTTAGTTTATTCACAGTGCATCTTGTAAATTCATATCAAAGACTTGAAGCTAATTTAGACATAGTTCATATGGTGTTTTGAGAATTAAATTAGATAATGAATGTCAAAGTCTTTGTAAAATTATAGAACAGTAACAAACAATGGTTTTAATTTATATCTTCCACATAGATTCTAGTACAATATGAACCATAGTCTCCATATTTAATTTGTGAACCGACCTAGCAATTGTGTGCTTAAGATTGTTTTTAAGTTTTTCATATTTAGTAATAATTCTTTTTTTGGAGAGCTTGCTTGTATGTCACTTAAAAAGGCAAGAAAATTTTTCATTGCATTAAAAATAAACTCGACACTCAATCCTCTGCAATTTACTCTAACTCATCATGTTTCATTCCATTGTACTTAAACATAAATATGCTAATTCTTTTAAAGAAGAAAAAGTTATTTTAAGGAAAATGCACTTATATCAGAGTATCAACTTGTCCTGGGGAGTTAGCGAAACTTGAATTTGTTTTGGTATATAAAACTAATAATACTTTGATGTTAAGAAAGTTTCCCTAATGACTGGCAATTATGAGAAACTATCTTTTAATAGTAAATATTCCACATTTAATAATATCCTCATATTCTAGAGGCCACACTCTTCTTTCCTGACACTCACATTTTCAGGGGAATACTCAGCCAGAGTTACAGAGTCTGAGGACAAGAGATTTCCTGACATTCTTCTTTAGTAAAATTGCTAAAGAACATGAAGTGAAGGAAATGAATATTCTTTTTGGCTTCCAAATTTAAAAATATACATTTTTTTGGAATGACATAAAATTGTAAGCAAATAAAATGGTATCCTGAGGTCAGAGGGAATTTTTTTTTTCAAACTTTCTTCATGATGTAATATTTCTTGATAATAAGAAATTATTAGCTTTATCTGTGTAAATCAGATTCTTGTCCTTGGTTGTTATCTTCCAAGGCACAGAAGTCTAGTATTTTGGGTCAAATTTTTCATTTCTCCTTTCTTTTCCCTCATGTTCAATAATGAACTGTTTTCCATGTTTCTGATTGGTGCATCTTTTTCTCTTCTTCCTGACAAGTTCATCAAGCAGAGCTCATACAGTATGTCCAAGAATGGAAAGAATGAGGTACCCATATTTTTTCCCCACTGTTTTATTTATTTTGAAATTCTTTCAATGTCTATGGCTGTAGGAATGAAACTAAGATTGTAATTCTAAACTAATTATAATTCTACTGATATAGTTAGAAAGTTAATTCAGCTTTTGAAAATATTCAACTTGTTCCAATAAGTAAATTTTTATTCTGGTAGTTGCTGACTAAATTTTTTTTTAAAAAAAGGAAATAAAATTGTAGAAAGAAAAAAGTTGTCCTTTATTAAATTGGTGTTTTCACTCACCATTTAATAAAGAAAAATGCTAAAATATAAATTCATCACCTTACTATGGGTTTCCATATTGTATATAATCCTGATCATATTTGTCTCATCTTTTTTTAAATTATACTATCTTTTATATTGCTAGCTTTTTTTTTTTTTTTCCTTTTTGCCTTCTATGCGTTTGCATTAAATTCTGTTCTACCCAAACTTATCTTCCTCAAACTTATATCTTTTCATTCTCTCTAATTCTCAATATAATTCTTTGGTGCAATATTTCATAATTTGTTCCCAAATTTTTATTTTCTCACATTTATCACACTTGTCTTGGCTTTCCTCACTATCAGTCCCAAGGTTCTAATAATTAACCACTGACACCAATATAGGTAAGTCATATTGAAGTTGGCAACCGAATTCTCTTTTTCTGCAATTTCTTGAATAGGAGTTTATAATTGCCATCTACACTGTTAATTATTTAGAGATCATAAAGACTGGATTTGGATCTTAAGGTGACCCAAATATATGATATTCTTATCCAAAATTCTAGTATCTGTCAGGGTTTAATAAAAACAGAACTAGAAATAAATAAATTAGATAACATGTGTATCATGGAAATAATTTTACAAAAATATGGAAAACAGTTAAATAAGCCCCTAAAATCTGTAGGCAGAAGGCCAGGAAGGCAGGATGATGAGTAGGTGAGAACTGTACAAGAGGAATCTTGGAGGGCACAGTCAGCCAGTCAAGGAGGGACTGTTACCAACAGGCAGGCATCCCAGAAGCATGAGGCAGTCCTTGAAGTCCAGGTTCAGGGAAGTTCTAATTCTCTTTTATTTATTATTATTATTATTTATTTAGAGTTTAATTTTAATTGGTGAATTATAATTACACATAATAGGATACACTGTGACATATCTGTATGCTCACATAACATGTCACGTACATGTCACATACATGTCAATTTTCTAATTGTTTCAGTCAGCTTTTTTGTACAGTAGAAGACCTGACAAGAACAACATAGAAGAGGGAAAGTTTATTTGGGGATCACAGTTCCAGATCTCAGTCCATAGAGGGCCAGCTCCATTACTCTGGGCCCAAGATGAAGCAGCACAACATGGTAGAAGAATGTGAAAAAAGAAATAAACTCAGAAATGGCCATCAGAAAGCATAGAGAGTTCTGCTTGTCCCACCAGGGACAAAATATAAACCCCAAAGGCATGTCCCCAGTGACCCACTTTCTCCAGTCGAATCTGACCTCCCAACAGTTACTATTCAGTTGATTGAATTACAGCTGCCACCATCTAATAATCTCACCTCTGAATCTTCTTGCTTTATCTCACAAGTGAGCTTTAAGAGGACACCACATATCCAAACCAAAACACTCACCTTCTTTTAAAAGGTTTCACTGTTTTTCAATAGTAAGAACTGGTAGTGAGAATGATATGAGAGCAGGAATCATTGCAGGAAAATAAAAATTAGTAAACAAATTATGAAATGTGCTCCCACAAATTCCAGTGAGAGAAATGTAAGATAGATGGGGTAAGATGGCCATGCCAACTCATTTGATAAAATTTAAGGTCAAATGATTAGGGTATTTTGTTTATTTGCTGGTTTGTTTTTGTTGTTTGGGGCAGTACAGAGGAGTAAACCCAGGGTCCTTTAATGCTGATCTACATCCTCATTCTTTTTAACTGTTTATTTTGAGACAAGATCGAACTAAGTCACAGAGGCTGGCCTGGAATTTGCAATCTTCCTGACTCAGCGTCCTTATTAGCTGGAATCACAAGTTTGTGCCACTGCTCCTGGCTATGAATAGGGACTTTGAATTGCACCTACAAAATCCTCCACAGTTGCACATGGATTAGCACATAAATGAATGACCAGGAGAAGGACTGTGCATGCTACAAGTGGCTACCTCCTTCCATGTTCCAGCTCTTCTGAAAAAATGTCTCTCAGGCTACACTAACTGGAAACATACCAGAAATGCAGTTCTGGGACTAGTTCTGCCTATCACAGTAAAAATGATAGAACAATCAGCTTATCGAAATGGGATTTGACCAGATGCAGCTTTATGGTCCACCAAGAGTAATTGGTGCATTATGATTTATCTCTAATAAGCAAATGTTCATAAAAAGCAATGAAAAGATGACCATTTGTTGATTACAACTAATATTTATTGAAAAAAATTCTTAGTCTGGGCCATATATTGTTTTAAGCGCTTCAGATATATTCACAGGATCTTTATAACCTTCTGAGGTAAGGTACTATTGTTATCCCCATTTTCTGAATAAGAGACTGAGGCATGGATAGATTAAATAACTTTCCCAAAAGCTGTCACACAGAGATAGTAACAAAGGTAGTTTTTTAACTGAGAAAACATAGTTCCAGAATCTATGAACATTACTGCTATGCATTCCTAAAGCATCAAAAGAGCCTAAATTTTAAAACTTGGTCACAAAAAATTTAAATGGCATAACTCAGCTCTAATTCTTAGGATAACAGTGCTTACTAAGCTAATTTTTTACAAAACAAGTTACCCTGTTAAGATGAGTTCATCTCTTAATTTTCTACTAAATCCCTCTCTTGTTTGGTAATTTTTCTTCCATCCTATAGACTGTTTTATTTTGCCGCCTGTTTGGGCAGAGTGAGTTCAGTTAGGAAAATGCTTTCTCAAAGACCAGAACTTCTACAGTCTAAGGACAGGCATCTCTCCCACTCCCTTGAGTTCCCTGTAACAAGAGGCAGAACTTGGTATTATGACTTCAAACATTACACTGCCCATTCCAAAGAAGCCAGGCTCAAACATGGAAAGAAGGATGGAGGAGGCGTGGACAAGCTGAAGGATTTTAGAGAAACCACTTATTCTAAGTGCGACAGACTTGGACGGGGAGGATGACAGTGTAAAGCACTCTGAAAAATCACTGGCTCCCACTGTTTTATCTCACTCACACTGAAGTTATTCCTAAAAATGCTAAGACTTGGTGAGGCCAAGGATTTCCTTCCAGAGGGCTCGAGGCTATTAAGGAATTGAAAAATGGAGGTGTCATTAGGCAGAGACTTAAAGGAGGAGGGAGTCCGCTCAACCTCTGTATATCACATTACCAGGATACACAAAGATTACTCTAATCCTTAGCATATCAATTAACAACCTACCTGTCGTTTTTTTGTATTTCTTTTTCATGGAAACGATATTCACAGTTGATGTCTGAGTTCTTAGACAGTAAAATGCTTGCCATAAAACAGGAGATGTTAGGGGCTTCTTATGGAATAATGGAAAAATGGAAATTAGTGTCAAAATGATGTCATGGCTTCAAAACATTGTTGGTACAAGTGCCTGACAGGCATCCTTGACACAATCTATAATGACATAGCAAGAAAGCAAAAATAATGTGACAATGACTTTCCATAGGACTCATGAAGAATGACTGGGTGGGTGCTGCACTCCATATGCTGATCTCAAGCAGAAGATGCATTTCTTCTCTGAGACATCAATATTTATGAGATTTATTGATTATCTTGTCATGTATAAAATATGTGCTTAACAGTATATTTAAGGGTCAATTGGAGTCACAGGGACACATATGAGAAAGCAGCAGCAGCTACAAGCCGGACAGGAGAGACATGGTAACATTCTTCGTCAGTTTTCCCTAGCTCAAGCAAAATGCCTCTCTCTAAAGAAATAAATCAGTATGAATTTAAGGTAATTCTCTCATAGAAAGTACCAGAGCCAGAAGATGCTGTGGATAAGGTAAACCAAAGATATTCAGAAATTCAACAATCATGTTAATGTCATATAAATCCTTCCAGTAACCCTCTTTTTCAGTAGAGTTTTTAGTGTGCTATTTGGGGTTGTCCTGGCTTATTGTCAATTCATTTTCTGTATGAATCATAAAATCATTAAATTTTATACATGGGAGAAATTCTAGCAGCCATCTAGTTTAACTCTTAGACAAAGGGCTCCCTCAATATCAGAGGGCTAAGTAGTGTTAGACCTAGTGCCAGTGCTTCTAGCAAGTTTGGCAGAGTCATTTCCTTTATGCCAGGTTAAATCAATTGGAACTCCATTTAGTATTATATCATGTACTAAGAGACCTGAAACAGGCAGTTGTAGAGCAGAGCAGTGTGCAGATCCTTAAAACCAGGGCCCTTCTAACATTCCCAAAGTTAGTGTGTAACTCTGGACTTTTTGATACAAAGATAGCTGCTGCACTTCCAGGTATCATGGGATGTTTGCTCCCAGGCAGGAAGAAGGCAGAGGGCAATAGGTTGAACTAACTGATGTTCACTCCTTGGCAGATCTCACTCATGTGATCATCCCTGATTGTAAGTGAAAACTTTTAACTTTTACAGCTTCAGAATAGACATAGCAAGGCAGAGCAGACTGAAAGTAGTAGTAGAGTTGGCTACCCCACCCCATGGTGTTTGTGATATTATCTGTGATGGACTGAATTGTTTCCTCCCAAAATACTATGCTCAACTTTCCGTGGTACTGTATTGAAGATAAGCCTTTAAAGTGGTGAGCAAGGTTAAATGAACTTGCAAGTGTGGATCCTCATCCAATAGCACTGGTACCCATAGGAGGAAGAAGGAAAAAAAAAATCTTATTCAAAACAAAAATAAAAGACAAAAATGAGGAAGAGATATCTGAATTCTCTCTCTCTCTCTCTCTCTCTCTCTCTCTCTCTCTCTCTCTCTCTCTCCCTCCCTCCCTCCCTCCCTCCCTCCTCTCTCTCCCTCCTTCTCTCATTCTGCTTTTTGGAAACAGAGCAAGAAGGTAGACCAGAGAGCCCTTACCAGAAGCCTGCTGGAACTTTGATCTTGGACTTCTTAGCCTCTAAAACTGTGATAAAATACTTTTCTGTTCTTTCATCAACCCAGTATGGCATTTAGTTGTAGCAGCCTGAGCTGACTGACATACTAACACATGCAGACACAGGTATTCATTCATTCAGGTATTCGAGAATTTAGTAAACACTTCTGATGCTACAATCACTGAAATACAAGCAGTGGATTAGAACCAACCTGTCCAGTTGGCAGGAAACAAGACACATGATCAACAATAGCAACAATGTGATAATTGTTTTCACAGGAAAATACAGATTACTACTGGAATACAGAGGGAAGTAAACTAAGGCTTTACCTAAGGGCTCAGCCATGTGGCTTCTAGGAGTGATTGACCTCTGAACAACAGTCTGGTTACTTAACATTTCTAAACTTCAACTAGGAGAATGGGGATAAAAATCAAATCCAACTCATATATTTGTCATGTTCATTTAATGAAATAAACCACGTTAATGAGCTAATGAGATACACCACAGTGCCTGACATTTTGTAAGATTAAAAAAAAATTGCAATCATAGCAAGTAAATCATGGATGAGTAGACTTTTTTTATTATATATAAAGGACCTGATAGTAAATATTATAGACTTTGCAGGGTATGTCGGCTCTGTCGCAACTAATCAACTCTTCCACTGTAGTGTGAAAGCAGCCATAGACAACATGTAAATGAATTAGCTGCTGTGTTCCAACAAAGCTTTATTTACAAAGACAGGTGATAGGCCAGATTTGGAGCATATTATCACAGATAAATAATTGCACATAATTTAGGTATTATTTTAAGAGATTACTTCATATTTGTCATGGAAATGTATTCTTGTTTTAAAAAGTTCAGAAATGTGTGTAGTCATATGAGTCTTTTTGGCACACACATGGACCACACCTGTGGACACTTGATCCTTTAAATATTTTCTCTTCTAGATTTATGTCTCAAGACAAGCAAGGGCTTAGCAGCAAACCACTTTGTTAAGTGAGTCTGGCTTTCTTCCAGTTAAATTTTTTTTGTGATTCTACTCATAAAATAAAACTTGGTCCATGCCTCAAAGCCTTAAGAAATAGAGGAGTGGGGTAGGACATGAGATCTTTTAAAAAGCATAATTTTCATTTAAGTGTATACCTAACTGAGTTTAACTGAGTGTCAGGCACTATATTAGGCACTAGGGGAACCAAGAGTAGGAGTTAATCTCAGCCCTCCAGGAGCTTCCAGCCCTTTGTGGGCTCAGGGGCTTAGTGATTGTTCTCTGGTAATAAAAGCAAATGTGCTGTCTGCTTCCCCAAGAATCATTTAACTTTCCTCAAGAGCACCTGGATTAGAGCAGCTACGATTTCACCACCCCCTTTGATAACACAGGTTGAAGGAGGCTTTTAGTGGTGGGCTATAATTTCATCATAATTCAAATGTTGCCTGTTCAATTTTCAATCTCATAACTCCATAGTCTTTTTACTTCAATTAGCAAAATAAATCACCAGAGAGCAGAGCTGACAACTGGAAATTTCCAACTTGTACAATTCATCTCTTCTTCCACAGGGAACCTTGACATTCTCACAAGTTTTAAGCTCCTCTCCCTCCACACACTGCCAGAGTTGTTTTTTGAAAGACTAAAGAATTGTGGACAGAGTGAAACTGGGGAGAGACCTTGAGGTAGATATTATTACCTTGGGAGACAAGTTGCCTGGGGATTCGCCTTGCTTTCTTTTATAAAGAAATAAAACACCAGCACTAAGCTCGTATTTGCAAGCAGCCCAGATGCTCGGGCTCCTTTTCCTTTTGATGTATATTCGTGTATGAAAGCTTCATTTTCTTTGTTCCAGTGATTGAGGGAGTTGGGTCCTTTCAGTGGAAAGCATCTACTTTCATTTCCTTTATTGAAATGGATATTTATCCCATTGAGAATGGTCCATATTTGTCTGTGGGTCCTCCTTTCTCTATTCACTTATCTCCTGGTTATATCTCTTTCCTTTCTTTCTTTACCAAAAGTCTACATGGCACGATTCCAACTGTGTTTATCCACTCTAGCTAATTGACAGTCACATAAGTGCAAGTAATGTGAGGTATCATTGTGAGAGATTTCTGTTTGCCTCTTTAATTAAACAGTTGTTCACAGGTGCATACAGTTACAACAAAATTAATTGATAGCTTTATATCGCACTTCTTTAGCCCACTGCTATTTGATGTTTGCAAACATAACTATTAGATTTGTCTTATCTTGCATATAGGGATTATTTCTCATTTTCTTCCAACAGAGGTTAGGACAGGTTGCTCTCAGTACTAGAAAATCTATCAAAGCAGCAAAGATAATTTTACTTAGAAGGAAACAAAGTGAAATGTTTATTTATGAAACATTTTATCACCACTGAGAGGATCAGTGAGAAGCTCTTTATATTTTGGTATGCACTGCAAGTTTCCTGAACGTCAGAAATCACTGTACCCAAACCAAATAGTTTCCTGTGGAGGCCATGTATCTTCCAATGATACTCAGGAGTTACACAGACTTACAGCAGCCAACTGATATTTCTTAGGATTACACTTATTATTGGCCTTTGCTTTCTTTTTCTACATTTAATCTAAGTACCAAAAAAGCAACTTTCCCTTCCCACTTTATGGTGGGACTTCTCACCCCACCCCAGGAAAATCTAAACAAATATACTGTTTTAGGTCTCCTGCTTGCTGGAAGGAGCAGATTGTGGGTGAAGTAAGGAATCAGTCTCAGGTCCCTTATGTCAGCAGCTTGGTAGGAGAATTAAAATGCAAGCTCTGAGAGAATCTTCCTGTATCTGAGCCTTGCCTTATTATTTATTACCTGTGTGTTCCAGGCCAGTGGCATACCTTCTCTGTTCATTGATTTACTTATAGGTGAATGAAGATGACTAAGTCATTACCTCATAATAATAATGTTATGACAATCCAATGAATGAATGTGATAAAGTCTTAGAATGGTGCATGCAGTATCGTTACTATTGTTTTTAGTAGACTATGTGATTTAAGCAATTGATTTCAAAATTTTCAGCCTCAGCTTTCTTACTATAACTTTTGAATATTAATACTAAGTGATTTGCTAATCATATAAAAAGTTCTAAGCATATTAATAATTTAACTGTTATTTGTCTAAAGATTCCCCAACTTCCAGACTCATCTACATGATCTATTTGCAAGAATAAAGCACCTAAACAATATTGTACATTTCTAATCATGTGTCTTATCTCACTATTTCTTTCCCCCATCTGCTTTCCTGCCTGTGGGTTACTCTAATATGGCAGGTGGTGAAACAGGTGAGACAAAGGGCTCACTACATATGTGGAGTGGGTGCTTTTCGATCCTGAAAGGTTTAGTAGCCCCAAAGGCCGTGTGCACTACCAAATTACTCGTCCTAGTCACTTAATAGAAATATTAACACTTTCATGACAAAATCCAGAGAAGATGAAAATATGCATTTAACCCTTATGCCACTAGCTCAGGAACTCAGAATACACCAGAATATTATGAGATCAGCAGCTCACTTAGAGAAGAGCAGAGTGTGGACAGAATAAGATGTTAAATACAAAGGATTAGATGAGGTACAGAGGGGATTTGTTTATTAGGCCTTTAGGATGGTGAAGTGTTTAGCTCTGACCACTGGGGCTGAATGAGTGCCCACTAGCAGATTTTATCTGGAGGATAGTTACCTGGTGTGTGTGTGCACAGAAAGGAATGTGGAGAAAGATCAGTATAAAATCACATTTGAAACAGGAGCACAAAAGATCATAGTAGGACAGTAAACCTGTCATCAGCGCTAAGAAATAAATTTAGGGTCTGAAGTAGAAGATGAAATCTGAAAGGTCAGGAGCTAGACAAACTCAGGACTGGAGTTAGAGGTAAGGAATGGGGAAGAACCGGGCCAGGGGATGTAAAACTTTGGCTGAGAATGAGCCTGGATGACCTCTTATTGATCCCTAGAGGATGGGTCCCCTGAGTGAAAGACACAGGGTGGATGCACATGAAAGTTAAAGCAAAAATATTTTGATTTTATAAATTTTGCATTCAGTACAACTTCAAATTTTTCCTTCTTCATTTTGAATCTAGATTTGTGAATATCTGGGAGAACATGAGTGAATCAAAGGAAATATTACCTTTATTTATAAGCAGAGATTAAGGGGGAAATGGAATTTTGTGCCAAATTTGATGTCTCCACAGCTAGCCAAGTTTCAAAGCAATGCCTTGATAGGGACCAGGTCCTGAAACCAGGCACCATTTGGCATCAGAAACTAAATAGTTCTATCCAGACTTTCTGTCACCTGTGTTAGTCAGTCTTTCTGCTGCAACAAAAATACCTGACAAGGACAACTTGGAGAAATATTTATTTGGGCACACAGTTTCCAAGGTTCAGTCCATGTTTGGTTAACTCCATTGCTCTGGGCCTAAGAGGAGGCAGAACATCACGGTAGAAGGGTGTGGCAGATACAAGCTGCTCAGCTCTTGGCAGCAGAGAAGCAGAGACAGCCAGCAAGAATCCAAGGACACAATGACCCAAGGTCATGTCCCCAGCGATACTTCATCCAATCACACCCCACCTTCTTGCAGTTACCACCCAATAATGCATTCAAATTATTAAGCCACCAAATGGATGAACCCACCGATTAGGTCACAGCTCCCATAATCTAAGCATTTGCTTCTGTGTGGCCACATGAGCTTTTCAGGGGATATCACATCATCTAAGATCTACCCAAATGTGGAAACCCCTCACCCCACACACAAGCACCCATCTTTCCGACTCCCAATCCTACTCTGATGGGCTCTTCCTCCGTACTGTACTTATTGTACTTAAGCAATTCATTCACTGTTGCCTCTAGAAGTCTCCTACATCCTAAGCATCTTCTTTCAAAATAGTGCTTCAGCTTCTTTCATATGAAATTTGCCCAGGCCTTTGACTATGTGTAGTACCAACCTCTCTCTCTCTCTCTCTCTTTCTCTCTCTTTTTTTTTTTTTTGGTATGGATTTATAGGCACTCAGTGATGGTCTTCAAACACACAGTCAGCTCACTATCTTCCCTTCCACTCTCTGTCTGTTATCATCTCGAGGAATTTCTAGATTCCTGTATAACAAAACTGATGCCATAGTCTCAGTACTTTTTGATCCTCCAAAGACGCTCAGTGCCACTCCTTGTGATCACATTTCTGAATCTGACCACAGGGGAAATGGCTCCATTTCTAAAATCTTGAACCCTTTTGTTTTGCAGTTTTAAAAATATTTCACTTAAAATTGGTATGACTTAAATATTATCAGATTGTTATAATGCATGACACAGAATATGATAAAAAGACAAGAAAATTGAATAAAAAAATTGAGGAGAAAATACAAGAAAGTTGAAAGAAAGATTAAGATTCAAGTTGCCAGTGGTGAGCTGTTTCCCAAAACAAAGAGGGAAATTTGATCACAGTTCCTGTAAGGAAACACAATTCCTGTAAGGGAAACAGTGTTATGTGATCTCCTTTATGTGTGATAAAAGTGAAAATGTTCTCAGTATCCCTGGGGTTAGTCCTGCTAATGACTGTTGTTTCTTATAATGATTTTTATTATGTTCCCTAGTGATGTCAGTGTCATTCTCCCTAGAAAATGCAGTAAAAGCCAACACTATTATTCCAAAACAATGTGTTATAAATATGTAGCTGACCTGATCCCAGAATCAAATTTAGAATACCTAGAATAATCTGTGGATCACATATATTCCATCAATATTGTTTCTTAATGAATCCTTGAGAAGATTTGAACATCAGAGAGTTCAAGGTTAATATTGATTGACAAAAATATGAAACAGTAGACTGTGAAAATAATTTGTTGTAATTTTAAAGTGAAGTTATAAAGTTTGACACTTGACTAGCACTAGGTTACAAATATATTTTTAAAAACAAACTATGCCACCTTTGCTTGGGAATGAACGAAAGAAGTGATGAGAATGGGTGGGATTTTTTCAAAAACCTTATTTTTGCCTGTTTCAGCAAACAGATAAACAATACAGATGATTTCTGAGAGTTATCATTATTCCTATCCACCCCCAGTCATAAAATACCTCACAGACTATACCTATAACACTTATTCCATTTTAAACAATTTAACTCCTGGTGAACCTTCAAAATAGATTAATTGGTAAAATGTATCCATAGATAACTGAATGATTTGACCTGTAACAGACTTGTTGGATAGAAGCCAATAACTGCTAGAGGACATCTGCCAAAACTTATGATTTGAGTTTTGAATAGTTGAACTTACGCCATTATTTCTGACAATAATTAAAAAGCATGATCAATTATATGTTGAGGTCATTTCTAGTACATGATAATCAAACCATCTCATCAATATGGAAAAGAATACCCCCCCATTTTCAACATCAGGGTGGCATGTAGGTAGATACCTTATCCCAAAAGACCTTCAGATCACTAAAATATAAAGCATAGAATCTAAAACATCATTACATTCATCTCATTTTTTAAAATATTAAGAAACTGTGTCATAAGCTTTGTTGATTTAGGAATTTAGATGGAAATTTTGTATGAATAACAATAAACAGTATTTCTATCATGAACTCTGTAACTTAATTTGTCCACTCACTTCAAGATCCAGAAAACTCCATAAAAACTGCAAAACTTTTCAGGTCATCGCAGGTCTCTGCAGTCTAGGCTACAAAAATCTGCAGTTACCACTATTCTATGGTAATTCCAGTGTCTTGCAAGGCATCTGACACATTAGATACTCAATCTTTCTTTGTTGAATTAAAAGGTGTGGGGGGGTGTCTGTGATAAATTGTGGAATATAAGGTCTGTAATTCATTTATTCTTATATAGAATATTATCTTGAGAACTCTAACTTTGTAATTTATCAAAGAGAGTCCTGGAACAAAATTTTAAAGGAATTTAATGCAAGCTGTTTTTCTTAATTTTAGAAAAATAGCATGTGATTGTGCTTTAAAGCATTTCTGATATTATACATTAGGACCACCTACATGAGATATTAGACACAAAGTAAAAGAAAGAGAGAGAGAGAGAGATGATAAAAAGTCAAGGATATATAACCTAACAATGAAAATGTGCCTTAAATAATTCTAAAGGCAAGATGAATTTACAAAGAAATGGTTTGAACCTGAGTTTTTAAATCAGATGTCCTATATAAAGATTGTACTCAATTAAAAAACAACCTAAGTCTAAAAGATAAAGGAAATACATTTATATTATTAAGCCAACCAAAACAGAGATTTCCTTTCTGAGAATTCAATATATATTTAACTTCCTTAGTTACATTCTCTGGAGTTATGTCATAAGAACGAAATCCCAGAATCTGTGTTGTTCCTCATCTAAATGACCAAATCTAGTTTCTTTTGCAAGGATTTATTATATTTAAGATTTCTGGTAAAATCTGAAGGAATTTTTGGTACAACTTAAACTGTATTAAAATTTGATTGCCTTTTAATGAATTATAAATTTGCTTTCACTTCCTTAAGCAGCCTCTAACTGCATTACGCTGAAGTCATGCAAAGATTCTCTAAAGGGTACCCAAGTGCCCATTGCTTTAAGAGAGTCAATTTCCACATCCTCATCTTTTACACACAGTCCATTCTACAATTCATTTGCTTGAAAATATGCTGATAAGGGAGTATAGGTTTCTCTTTTTCATCTCTCCTTTTATCATTCCCTTCCGTGAGCCTCAGAAAGGTGGACGTAAGTCTCCCTGGTCTTATATCTTACTAGGGTGCATTGCTCTAGGGAATCATGCAAATGGATGATTGGAAACACAGAATTGTGTGAGCTACCAGAAAGGAAATGCTTTAATGAATGCTAAAATAAAGGTGTTGCAACCCAGGTAGTTTCCAATTCTTGTCTTCCAACAAAATTAAAGGTAGATTTTTCTGGAATAGTCTGTATAAAAATCATTTGAATTACTTACTGATGATGGCCACTGTGTGATTTTCCATGTGCACGTGTGTGTATGCTGTGTGTGTGTGTGTGTGTGTGTGTGTGTGTATGTACCTCAAGAGGATTTCAGAGAATTAAGAAGTAATTGCCAAAGTCAGCTTCTGAGATGCAAAAATGGTGCAGTAGCACAGGGCCCATGTTCAGAAGGGCCCCTTGCTTGGTTTAATGCTCCGTTATCACTTAACAATTTTATCTTTGCACTTGCGTTTTGTAAGTAAAGTCCAATAGGGTAGTGGAGCATGTAAATGAACAGAGAACATATGCACAGAATAGAAGTTCTTGTCCTTTCACTTTCACACATTTCATACCTTTTCATATAGTGTTTTCTGTTCCCCATCAGCACAAAATTGTGGCAGATCCACAATGCAGGGGAGTTTGGCAAGACTAAAATCAAGTGCAGGGTGGGTGTGCTATATAAACAACTGAGAAAATGGGAGCAGTGATGTCTCTAGGTAATTATAACTGCAGTTTGTACCAGAACTTTCCTCAAATGCAGAAAGTCTGAACAAAACTTTAACAAACATGAAGGCCTAAGGAAATCTATAATTCTTTCGTATACATGATAGTTTCCTCTGCTGGCAACCAATTTTTGCTGAAAATGGTAAGTTTGAATGAAATGAAAAGATAGTTCCTTTTCCTTTCGCTCCTTCCTTACTCATTAGTAAGCCAAAGGTAGTAAATGTGTTCAGAGCCAAACAAAAACAGTGAAACTAACATAGTTGAGTTAACATTGTAAAGCTTTTCTACTTTACTGATAAGATCAAAATGTGTACACAAGCTATAAAGTAAGTTGCATAATTTTGGTGACTCAGTATATGACTTAAATGATTCTATATTGTAGTTAAAACTGTCATGACTTAATATAAAGATGAATGACAAAATTTATGCTAATAATTTAAAATTTCAATTCATCTTTATTTAGGATGATATGAAATAGCAAAAGGGAAACATCAAAATAAGTTGAGAGAGACTTGAACAAATGAAAAGTTTTATGTTTTAATATCTTTAATATTACTTTTTCCTGCCTTTTGAACCAGGGGCCCACATTTGTATTTTGCACTGGGCCTGACAAATTATTTACCTGGTCTTGAACATTAGTATGATAAGACATTCATTTCCATATGCATACACATGATATTTGAGATTCAGAATTATCATATGATTGACAAAACCTGAAGAATGTTTTAAATTTTTCAGTTAATAATATTGGCCAGATTTTAATCTCACAACATACATATTTTTATATTAAGGTGCAGTACAGCATAGTTGTGTCTGAATCTATATAGTGATAGATACTTGAATACTATGTTGTTTCTCTGTTTGTAAGAACGTCCCATCAAAAAAATTAAGAAACCAAATGCCCAGTGCCAATTATTTCTGTATAGATATTATAGCATGACCTGTAGCTGAATTCAAGGGGTGTGTGTGTGTGTGTAAATGGAAAGAGACAGAAAGTTCTTCCTGTCTTGGTAAAGATATCTGCCTCCTGCGAGGTAGGTAGCTACATATAAATATTTGAAGGTTTGTTGCTTCCCTCTATGTACAGATGTTCCATCAAAAAATAAGAAGCAGAGTGCCCAATAATCATGAGGTGATTTCATTATGTATGTACCTGTGTCTGAACTGTTATGGTTTGGATGTGAGGTGTCCCCAAAAAACTCACATGTGAGACAATGCAAGAAAGTTTAGAGACAAAATGATGGTGTTAGGAAATCCTTAACCCAATCAGTGAATTAATCACCTGATGGGATTAATTGAGTGTGACTGAAGGCAGGTGGAGTGTGACTGGAGGAGGTGGGACATTGGGGGCGAGGCTTTCGGTATATATTTTGTATCTGAAGAGGGGAGTCTTTTTCTGTGCTTTCTGATCACCATGTGAGCCACTTTCCTCTACCACACTCTTCCACCATGATGTTATGCATCACCTCAAGCCCCGAGAAATGGAACCTGCTGTCTGTGGATTGAGACCTCTGAAACTGTGAGCCCCCGAATAAACTTTTCCTTTTCTACAGTTGTTCTGGTTGGGTCTTTTAGTTGTAGCAGCGAAAAGCTGACGAAAACGTGAACGAAGATATGATCTTCCCAATTCCATCACCCTGTCTTCCCTCCTCCCTTCCACATCTCTCCTTCCATCCTCTGCCTCTCCCACGCCACCAGCTTACATGTTGACTGCATTAGTACCACTCTGCACCGGTGGCATCTTTATTCTGAATGCCTGGCATGAGAGACAGAGAACAGGAAGTCTGGAGACTCTGCACCTCTAACAGGGCCTCTGTGCACTTTGGATTCTGCTCTCCCCGTTTCTTCACAGGCTTTTACTGTATCTGCCATCAAGTGGTAGGATCCAAAACTACAGCATAACAAGAAGTCACATTGGACATGTGCTTGACTGACACACGTGGAGTTCATGTGAGATGTACTTGATTCCCGATGAATGATAAATAAAATGCAATCTGAATGCTGAAAGGATGGTGACAAAATACCAAATTTTGGCAGTTCCTAGAACAGTGCACTACATTCATGTTAGTGCTTCTATTCTTTTCTCTTCTTTGGGGGAGGTGGATGCTGGGGATTAAACATAGAGGTGCTTAGTCAATCAGCCACACACCCACCTGTTTTTATTTTGAGACAGGTTCTCACTAAGTTGCTTAGGGCCTTGCTACATTGCTGAGGCTGACTTTGCATTTACAATCCTCCTGCCTCAGCTTCCTGAGTCAATGGTATTACAGACATGCCACCACACCCAGCCCTAATGCTTCTATTCTAAAAATATATTTTACATAAAGATTTCAGTTTCATGGGTCTGATATATCTTAGCTGGTGATTGGTCTCAATCAGGATTTTAAGTTTCCAAGAGCTATAATTCCAGGAGAGACCCTTAAAAAGGACTTACCTTATTCAATTATTTTTATAATTATCCTTTCCTTTATATACTAGCTAACTTTGTAACTTTAGATAACATACAAGATAATAAACGTCTGTAAAAAGAATCCAAAAGAACAGTTAGTACAGAACCATACTGTATTTTTATCTAAAAAAGAATCATGTAGTTAAAATGAGGGGAAGTTCATTACCCAAAAGTTATAAAAGATTATTTTAGATTATGTATAATAAGACTGATTTCTCAAAATATCCTACCTATGCATATACTTGCCAAGATACTAAATTTTCTCTAATCCTTTTTCCATATACACATATACCTCTATTTTGCTGGTAAAGGTCTATTTAATTGAATTTCATTTCAAGAAGTATAAGAAGGAGCAAAGTCATTTACTATAAAGTATGATACCATGACTGATCACTTGACCTTGTTTATAAATACAATTTATTTCTATTTTTAATTTTTTATTGCATTTAAAGTGCACAGCCTGATGATTTGATGTACATAATATTGTTACATGATCACCACATTCAAGCTAATTAGCATATTCATCCCCTTACATAGTTATCTTTGTAAGTGTATGCATATGTGCGTGTGTATGTGTGCGTATGCACAATGAGAACACTTGATATCTACCTTCTTAGTGAATTTCAAGTATACAACATGGCATTATCACCTTTTGATATGTTAGATCTCCTGACCTTGCATAGCTCAAACTTTATACGCTTTGAGAAGTGTCTCCCCATCCCTCCTACCCCCACACTGCCCCTAGTAACTACCGTTCTACTCTCTTCCTCTATTAATTCAACAAATAAATGCAATTTAAACAGGATACATCTTGTTCAAATTATTGCTTTTTAAGACTTTTCATCTACAGAAAGGCTAAGAGCTTTGATTGACATGAAGGTTCATTATAAAGAAAAAACAATACTACATTAAGAACCACAAACCCTTATTTCAAATTGTCACTTGCCAGCTCCACATCCCTGGTTAGCTTTGATTTAATCATCTGTAAAATGGGAATGATGCTTGCCTGGTTCCTGCAATCCTATGTAGTATTATGTGAACCCCTACTCTGCCTTGGACTACGTGTAGAAAGCGCATGGATAAACATGGCAGGCATAGTCTCTTCCTCACCCAACCCTATCTGTTAGAGATCCAAATAACTAATCTGATGACTGTTGGATTGTGGTAAGAACAAAATGAGATAATGGGTACAAACACACTTCACAATCTTAGAGTATTACACAAATGGAAATGTTCAGCATTTGGGAATTAATTCTTTAAAAATAAAGAAAAAGAAAAAAATAATCCTAGCTAAGTACAAAGATGGGAACTAGTTAATCCCAAAGGGAAGAATGCCTTCATGTCTCAAATCAAATTTATTGGATTGTTTCACATCAACCTATTTATGAGGATTATGCTGTCAATGTCCATACCCTAAGTGATTGTGTCCATCTTTCCCTTTATTCAATAAAATCTTCCAGAAAAGGACAATGAAAAAAAATTTAAAAAAGGAAAAATTGGAAAACAGTCAGTTTTATCAAAGTGACTAAACTCTAAAGAAGCAGAAGAAATTGAGTCACAGCACTATACTTTATCATGCTTTATTTTTTCCTATGTTACCTGCTTCTCAGGCTCCAGAGCCATGTAGTTTGGAATTTAATTGCTCAGTAGAATTTTCTGGATACCCCTTTAAAATGTATTCTGCAGTCCTTTTTTTCTTTGCCATTTAACTCTTGCTGAGAAATAAAATTCCCAGGAACTCTCATAGTTTGTTAGACAAGGAAATCATGATCAGAAACCATGATACTAATGATCAGTAATAAAAAGTGGCTTTTCATTGGTATGAAATAAAGTGTATATACGAAAAGTGTATTTGTGAATAGCAAAATGCTATGCAAATCTAAATCACTATCTGGAGACAGGTTTTCCTCTACCTGCTAACCTCTGACGACTCTCACCTAGCCAAAGCTCGTAGACCTTTCTACTCCCTTCACCCTCCCAAGGTCAAGTGCTCTGGACAGCATTCTTAGGACTAGAATTTATGCCTATGGTGTCAAACTTTTTTTTTTTTTTGAGAAAGTTGAAGAAATAAGAAGGAAACTGAAAATTTTTACCACATTAACCACCTACCAGCGTCTGTGCCCAAAGTCTCTGCCTTCCTGCTTGTTATACAAGCAAAACTACCTGTACTTCCATCTAAGGCTAGCTCTCAACTTGTGCCTAGATCCCACCTCTTCTCATATTATCTAGAACACTAAAGTAATCCTAGTCTCTCTTCTTCAGCATTAATATTTCATTTCCTACTTGGATCTTTCCCATCAGCAAATGAATATCCTGAAGTGCTTTTCTTTATTCTAAAAATATTATGTACTCTTGATCTTCCCTGACCCAAGAGGCCATCCATTTGTTTCTCTTCCTTTCTGATGTAATACTCTGAAAAGAGTTGTGTGTTTTTATTTCCTCTAATCTCTCTCCTTCCATCCCCCATTAAACTTTCTCCAATCTGAATTCCATATAGTAAAATGATCTGCGGAAAGACCATGATGCTAAATCCAGTGGTCAATCCAGACAGTCACTTTATCCCTCTGAACTTGTCAGAGCATGGGGCAGCACTCCCTCTATGTGGATACATTTTCTCTTGTTGGCTTGTTATGGTTAAAGCTTCATCCCGGGGTTTCATAAACTGACTTCCAGACCACTCACGTATAATCGAATCAAGCCTTTATTGAAGCACACCGGTGGCGGCTGACCAGAACATAAAGCTGTTCCCCAGATCAGCCCTGAACAATTGCAAGGGCGCGCCTTATAAGCCTGAAAACAACAAAAGGGATGTTCGGGGGTCCAGCCAATGCAAGCAAGCCAGGTTACAGAAGCGGGACAGTGCAGTCAAGTGGAGGGAAGCCTAACCAATCACAGCCCAATCACCCCAGTTGCAGAAACAATACCCCATTAGGTAGTTCCGTGTTCTTACAGATTTCTATAACAAAAGGAAAAGAACATCTTGCCCCAGTCATGACCCTTCTACTTGGCATGGTTGTTTTACAGGATAAAGTCATAAAACAAAGTGGAGTCACATTTGCTTCTACTATCACAGGCTTTCTGCACACTAACTGGCTTTCTTTCCACTCTGTTGGTCTCTTACCTTTTTGGACCTCCTTTGCCGGTTCTTTTCCTTTCCCAGGCCCCTTAAGGGGAGAGCACAGGGATTTGCATTCATCTCTTTTTCATCTTCATATACTCTTTTATTACCTCTAGTCTATGGCTTCAAAAATCAGCTATATGCCCGACTTCCTAGTTTCTTTTTCTATTCTATATCTCCCCAAACTGATAGATCTAAAAGCTTTCTTGACATCTCCACTTCACCATATAATAGAAACTACAAGCTCCATAGGTCCAATTCTGAACTCCTGATCACTTCTTGCCCCAAATTTGTTCCTTCAGCAGTTGAATCCACCTCTGGTGATGGAAACTCCATTCTTCTAGTTGTTCAGGCCTAAAACCTTGGAGTTATTCTTCCCTTAATGTTTTATTTCTAATGATTCAGAAAATTGTCTCTAATCTATTGTCAGAATATTTCTAGAATTCAAGGACTTTTCACCTCCTCCACTTGCACCGTTGTGATTTGAGTCACCATCTCTCTTGCCAGATTTTCTGTGACAGTCTTCTACCTGTCTTTGTCATGCACTGAATTGTGTCCCTGTCAATATCATATCTTGAAACCCGAATTCCCAAAGTGAAGCACTTCAGATGGGACCTTTAATGAGGTAAATGAAATTGAATGAGGTTATCAAGATGTCCATAATCCAGTAGGTCTGGTGTCCTTTTAAGAAGAATACCCCACAAGTGAACACAAACAGAACAGGCCATGAGAGGACACAGTGCAGGCAGATATCAGCTAGCCAAGAAGAGAGGCTTCACCAGAAACCAACCCTGACAGAATTTGATCTTGGACTTCTAGTCCTTGAATATATAAGAATACAAATTTCTGATTTAAACCACCCACTCTGTGATCTATGTGTGGCAACTGAGCAGATTAATATACCTTTGATTTCCAACAGCAAATTCCCAATATGGAAGACAGAGTGATCCTATCACGCTACCTGAGATCATATCTATCCACATTTGAAAACACTAGTACCCATTTCTTACAAAAACCAAATTCCTTACAATGGTCTATAAGGCCATAAAAGATCAGGCATCCCAGCTCCCCGCAGAATTCTCCTCTGACTTCACTTACTCTGTTCCAGCCACATTGGCTTCCTTACAGTTCCTCAAATGTGTCAGCATCCCAATTTTGGAACCATTTTGCCAGCTGTTTTATTGCTCTGACCCAAATATCCAATAAGAACAACTTAGAGGAAGAAAAGTTTTATTTGGGAGCTCACAGCTTCAAAAGTCTTAGTCCATACACAGTCAACTCTCTGGCCCAAGAGGAGTCAGCACATCATGGGGGAAAGGACCAACAGAAAAACACTGTTCAGTTCAGGGCCAGGTCAGGGAGAGGGGTGGGGAGGTGTAGGTGGGGGTGGGGGTGGGGATAGGGAGGAAGATTCTGTAGGAAGAACAGCCCTTCCAGGTCATGGCCCCATGACCCACCTGCCTACAGTTACCACCCAGTCAGTCCATTCAAACAGGGATAGACTGAATAGGTTTCAGTTCTTACAACCAATTATCTCACCTCTGAATATTCCTGTATTAACAGGAGTTTGGGGGGATACCTCATATTCAAACCATAATAGAAACATACTGGTTGCTTATCTTGCCCAGTTTACATTCCTTACAGTTAAGACTAACTCTCACTTACTTCAATCTTTACTCAAATGCCCTTTTCAATGAGGTCTACCCTGATAACCACTCTTACCAACATCCATCCCCACCCACTTTATTTTACCCTAATTACATGACATATTACATGTTTACTTTTTTTTTTTTTTTTGTGCTGAGGATCATTGAACCCAGGGGCACTTACCCACTGAGACATATCCCCAGAACTTTTTTTTTACATTTTATTTTATTTAAAGACAGGGTCTCACTAAGTTGCTTAGGGCCTCCCCAAGTGGCTAAGGCTGGTTTTGAACTTGCGATCCTCCTGCCTTGGTTGAGGAGGCATGTTTATTGTTTATAGACTGTTTCCCACTGTGAGAATGTAAGAATGATGGGAGGCAGGATCTTTGTTTTGTTTACTTCTGTATAGTGAAGCTCCTAGAATAGGGCCTGATGCAAAATAAGAACACAATAAATATTTTTAAATGAAAGTGAAGGAAGGACAAATCTCTTATAACAGCACACCCTATATTTTAAATGAACTTTAGCAGTTGTTAATACATCAATTGTTAATTCCTTCAAAGACTAGGGTTTTCATCTCTACCATGAGTAAATGATGAAATAAAAAAAGAAAGGGAAGTGGATGTTGACTGCTAGGTACATAATTGTTCTTAATTTTATTCACTATTCAGTTGCTTCTAAAAGAGTTTACAAATTATATTACACATTCTTGAAGGACCAAATTCACACACAGTCACATAACTACAGGACACATTTGTTAAGGCAAGAGAAATACAACACTGAAAATACTTGGGCATTTTTCATGCTTATAAGTCACTAGATTTATGTTTAAATTTTTTTCCATCAATATTAATAATACAATTCTATAGCTATAGATGAAATTTTACACAAGATAGTCATTAATTTTTACAGATATCATCTCATAATGACCTTGGAAAATTTGGTTTCCATTGTTATTGGACAAAATTTTATAATGCAGAAGTATTATGCTATATGTCAAGTTAGCTTTCGATTAAGGTTAATATTACTGAAATAACTACATCTGCTTTCCTCTCAATGTGATGTTTATCACCTAATAAAAATGCTAAAGTTACCAAGGAAAGATGTTTAATTTGTTCTCACTGCTCAGTTGTATGTTGCATCCTATTTTGTAGTAAATGGCATAATGTCCCAAGTGGGCTGCCATACTGTCAGATACATTATTTATACATAACATTACTGGTTAATCAATGAACAACAAATGCAGTAGCCTTTTCTTCTTCTCTTTATTTTTAAAGTGATAGCAAGATGAAATATGTAGGAAAACGTTCTCATTTTCCTGATATTAAATAATTTTTGATGATGAAAAAAGTGTGCAAATGTGAACATTATAATTAAACTACATACCCTAGTGCATTCCAATGAAGAACAATTAACTAGTCAAATCTAAATACGGTTGCTTCTTTTTCTAGCAAACATGCAGAAAGCTCCTTTCATTAATAGGTTGCAAACTACTAAATAGATAATATTTTCTCCAAAGATATGTGTAAAATTTGTGTTAGAAAAAATAAATTAAAAGCTTAGTAATAGTCCATTTATACTCTAAGTTTTGTCTCAAACTGTATAATATGACAGCAAACAAAGGAATAATGGGTATACACAGATAAAATACCTCCTTTAAAATTTTACTGATAGTTTGACAGTGAATCAAAATGTGTTCAAGTTCATTTTATATGTGGACAAAACTTTTAACTCTTTCTGTGGTTCCTTTCATACTTGCATTGTGCAATAAGTAAAAGAACCATTGGGTTAAATTTGTGTTTTGTTCAGACATTCTTCTCCTCTCTTCAAAATAGTATTATAAAGGTAAAGGTGCTTCGTGGGGGATATTATGATAGGTTGTTTAACTTTATATTTTAAAAATCCATTTTTGTGGAAGAATGACTATCACTTGAATAGCAAAAATTTAACTAAATAACGTAAGTAGTAACAGGAATGTATTTAAGTAGAAAGAATGACAATGGAGTGGTTGAGCTGTATAGAAGCAAACATATGGACAGATATCCAGCTAGGCTGTCACAGAACAAGTAACCTCCTCATTTGGTAAGTCTCGAATTGTCCAATTCATAAGGGAGAAGCCATATGCTACGCTAGCATTTTTGGAAAACAAAAAGGAAGAAAACAAAGAAATACAGACATTATTACTGATAAGAAGTATTTATGGAGCCCCACTGTGTGCAGGGAATTGAAATCATATATGTACATTTATTTTAAAATGGATCTCAAATTCTCTTGATTTAACTAGGCACAATTCCCAAATATGTAAACATTATCTCCTATGAGAATTATAATAATATTCAGCAGCCCATACTTTAAAAAAAGGAAAGCAGGAAGAAAGAAAGATGGTTTGTTTTTACTTGAGCTCATTCTGTTTTGTTTTTATTAATAGAAGTTTTAGATCAATACCAAATATTCTACTCAGTTCCAGTGATTGAATATGAATACATTATGTGCATACAAAAATAGTGATAATCTAAGTTGATACAATAGTTCATTTTGCATTAGTGTCCTAGATGGGACAATGTTAAGAAGCAATTTAAATGAAATTCATTTAAATGTCAGCTCTCATGCTTGCGATTTTTCTATAATTGGTTATTTAATTAAAATAATTCTCATAGTCATTAATTTAGACTAAAACTTGCTGTGCACTGACATGTTTTAATTACATGGTATTAACAAAATTGATATGCTTTAAAAAAGCATGGTTAAATTTTAAACAAGAATAAATTAGAAATCTCATAGATCATCCTACTTAGTGTATTTATGAGAAAGTCGGTCATTTTAAATGTTTATTACAAACAAAGTCATAGCATTATTGTGCACACATTGCAGTTTATATCCCATATCCTTTAGAAAGATATAATGCAGGTACAGCGCTCCCATTCTTGAATGTCTTTAACAACATATGAAGTAAACTAAATATTAACAGAAAACCACAAAATGATCCATGGCATCCATGGAGAATTAATGCTTAAGTGATACAGAAGCTCATGGAGACTTTAGATAAGTAATGTGATTTTATACATAAGAAGATAATGACTAATTATATATTAAAAGATTTTAAAATGATTTTGTTATAACCATCTCGTAATCCTTCTTACAAAGACAAAAGAAATAGGTATATTGGTTCAGACTTTTGAAGAAATGAGTTTTCACATTACATTTGTGAGGTTACATTTGTGACCAGTCACATTCTCATTTCAATCTTTGTCAAAGGACTAGATAAATATTTTACCCTTTTCAAATTGCAATTACAATCTTTGTCAGGAGTATGAGAAATCAGAATTTTAGTGTTTTCTATGAATTAGAGGACTTCTATATTGCTTTGACCTTTTTAATATTCTGTAATTTAATTGGATGGACAGTCTACTTTTACCCAGGATTGCCAGTCTTCCTATTTAATAAACTTACTGACACAAAGTACCATTTTAAATGGCTGCTTCTCCTTTGTTCCCAGAGCAAAAGCTTTTGGGCTGGTTAAAACATTGCTTTTACCAACCAATATTTCTCCATTTTCTTTTTGTCAATAGAGATTTAAGTTTCTTATGTGGCCACCTGGGTTCTATTACTTCATTTGTGTTTTAGATGTATGATAGTTGTAGAATTAGGTTTCTAATCTAACTTCTTCATCCTTACTTGACTTTAAATTGGTCTAGCACCATGATCAGAGAAGCCCACTAAATGATACCCTACACTTGTTCTGAAGAGTTTTCTAGTGTGCAACATGAAAGAAAGAGAGAACCATTTGCTCATATTTCACATCAGGCTATGTCTGTACTTTCTAAATGATGACCCCAACAGGGTGTATCTGTTATTTTGGATCGTCTTCACTATCATATTGGTCATGGCATTGATGGTACTAAAAACATAAGAGGAAAGAAATTAGTGATTATTGACTATTTTTGTTTTTTGTAATGTCGGTTCTATTTAGAGGCATCTAAGTGCATGAAACCTTGTTTAGAAAAAATTCCAATTACCCTTTTCATTCTTCTTTTCTCCTTCAAAAACTCACAAAACTATATAGTATAAATGAGTTGATTCAAACTAGAACATTTCCTTGAAATCATGAGTCCATGGTTTAGACTGGTTACCTGTGAGCAGGTATGGGTTGGTAAGAATGGAAAAAAAAAAAGGATCATCCTGATTTTCATTACAGGCATTTTCAATATTAGACTGAGGGGAGTGGGAATATTTTTTGCTTCTTTATGTTTTCCTGCATTTATTGTGAAGTAAATTGATTCCCTTTTCAGCATGATGCAAAATACCAGGTTAACATGACATTAAAGAAAAACTATTAACTCATTGATGCCTCCTCAAATACTGCTTGACACATAGTAGTGGCACAATAAGTATCACTGAATGAAAATAATGACTGAATATAATGATAATAAATAAACAAAACCAATTTGGTCTTTCAACATAAATAGGACAATGTAATTACTTCTTAAACAGAACAATGAGCAGATGTGCAGAGGAGCTCACAATAATATAGTCTCTGTAGATTCATTTCCCCAGGAAATCTGATTCACAGTGGAGATGCTCTCACCCAGGTGTGCTAACTCACTGCTCAAACCTTTACGTTCCCAGGTCTTTTTGGTTCTATCACATCACTATTAACATGAAAACAAAATCCCCTAATTAATCTGTTTTGTAATTTGAGATTTTTAGCACATCTGGATCTCTCAAAGTTTGGCATACAAATTGTTTTAGCAGTTCCTTCCCCTAAAATTTCGCAATATGTTCATTTCAAGCAAAAATCAGAAATGAGATGAATTTTTATCTTCCCAAATTCTCTTAAGGACCAGAATTCATGAGAGGCCCTAAAACAGCAGAGATTTGACTTCTGGCTTGAGTATCACTGTGTATCTGGGAACTTTAGCAAATTATTTTTTTGTAAGCTTCTTTACCTTAAAATGTATTCTCTCTCTTAATACCTACATGATAGAATCAATAGCTGGTTACTATTATTATCCAGGTATCTTCTATTCTTTTCTTAAAATCTGCTTTGCAACCCCAATGATTTCCTATCTGCCTACCCCTGGGCCCTATGAGAGTGAACAAAGGAGTGGACCTAGCCTTCCAACCACATGCAGAGGTCCAGGACACATCCAAGCATGCCGAGTGGGCCTGTCATGCTGATGTGAGACTCACCCAGGAGCACCATGATTAAACATCATCTGCAAAACTCCCTGCACATAAGACATATCTTATATCTTATTTTCAAACTAGAACATGTCCTTGAAGTCATGAGTCCATGGTTTAGACTGGTTACCTGTGAACAGGTATGAGGATATTGACAGAATGTTGAGAATCACTCAGGAGATTAGGCCTTCATGATGAAATTTGAGTATCAGGATCATGGTTTGTGGCATGTAAAAAGTGACTAGAAAACAATCAAGTGCATGAAAACTCAAGAGAGTATCTGCATGAATATTTTAGGAGAAAAAAATAATGAAACAATTTTTTTTTTCTTAAGTCCAGGAATCCACACAGAAAAGAAACACAATTTAACTTGATGTTTAGAAATATTGTTGAAAGAACTGAAGAAAATGTACCTACCTTTATCCAGTTTACTTCTGGTAAAAATATACCCTAACTTTGAAAATATATATATTTAATTTTAATTCTACTTGTCATTACAAAATAGGTGTAGATTCAAATCCAGTAAATTCAATCTGATTGCAATTTTTCTGTGCACAAAACTCTCTACATTTGGAAGAATATAAATAATTCCTCTGAATTTGTTATATATATATATATATATATATATATATATATATATTTGGATACCAGGGATTGAACCACTGAGCCACATCCACAGCCCTATTTTGTATTTTGTTTAGAGATAGGGTCTCACTGAGTTGCTTAGCATCTCACTTTTGCTGAGGCTGGCTTTGAACTTGGGATACTTCTGCCTCAGCCTCCCAAGCTACTGGGATTATAGGCATGCACCACTGCACGCAGCAATAAAATATTTTAACATGTTTAATTTTCATAAAGTGTATCAGATGTTTGCATCTAGTGTTAGTTTATATCAAATAGGGCTGGGTTGTATTGTGGATGAGTAAAGAACTGTTATTATACCTATATCTACAAAGTTGTATGATTTTTGTCTTCCCATTTAAGTTTTCATGTATGCTTTTATTTACACTTGCTCTTCCATTTTACGAATGTGGCAGCAGAGAATAAAATAGGCAATGAGAGTGATTAGAATAAGAGACTATAATTAACTCTAGTAGCCTTCTCCACAAGTTCTTGGTATGGTCACTTTATTAGAAGGATGTTAGAGTCAGCATCAACGACAAGATTCAGAGATTTTTGTCAAATGGTTTAAATTCAATATTCCCCATAACAATTTTCTAAAAATAACTGTGGATAACCATAAGACAAATTGTTTCTGGAAGTGGACACAAATGACAAAAATATAACTGAATAATGGACAAAAAATAAGAAAGATAATTCATAGAAAATATATACAAGTTACAATAAATATAGAAAAGATGCTTAATGTCATTAGTAATCTGAGAAATCAAAATTAAAATATTTAAATGACAGTGTCTGACCCTTCAGACTAGCAAAAAGTAAAAATGTAAGTAATACCCAATTTTGGTAAAGATATAGGAAAAAGCCCTCTCATACATTATCACCATTACAGATCAAAAATTTTAGATATGTACAAAATTTTATTTTATAATTTGATCTTAACAGATCTATTCAACAGAAATATATTCTCCTTTGTACATAGACATAAATGTATAAATCTAACCATTTTATAGCCTCACAAATACAGAAAGGAAATTATTTTTGAAAACCTATTATGTTTATATGACATTGTAAGATTGCATTTAAATTTTTTCTTGCTTAATAAAGATTCATTTTCTAACTCCCAGGTGGCAAAAATTATAGATTTTGAAATTATTTTTGGAACATCTGGAATTTTATATATACATTCTATAAATGTAGTTCTACTCATATATTTTATTTCTATGTTCTTCAGCTGTGACTACTAAAAACTATTCCAATCTTATAAGGGAAATCTCTCTACTGGTCAGAAAATGACATTTTCTTCCCTTTCTTGGGAAGATGAAAAGGAGTTAGTTTGAATCCATCCCTTTTATTGATTCTTGATTTTATTTCTTGTGCTATAGTAATCTTGTTTAGGAAGTAGGGATCTAATCTGACATAATGAAGATTTGGGCCTACTTTTTCTTCTATTAGGCACAGGGTCTATGGTTTAATTCCTAGGTCCTTGGTCCACTTTGAGTTGAGTTTTGTGAATGGTGAGAGATAGGGGCTTAATTTCATTTTTCTGCATATGGATTTCCAGTTTTCCCAGAATCATTTTTGAAGAGGCTATCTTTTCTCCAATATATGTTTTTGAAGCCTTTGTCTACTTTGAGGTAACTGTATTTATTTGGGTTTGTCTCCGTGTCCTCTATTCTGTACCATTGGTCTACGAGTCTATTTTGGTGCCAATACCATAACACTTTTGTTACTATTGCTCTGTAGTATAGTTTAAGGTCTGGTATCTTCACAAATTTCCTGTCATACCAATAATGGATATTTTCCCCCTGAGGAACTATGTGGCCAGATTACATTGGTAATAGGGAAAAGGAGTACAAATGGGCAGCTCAGTCATCATTTCTGGATTAAGTATCCATTGGCAGTCTGGGTGGCAGAAGACTCTCTGTAGAGACTGAGGATGGAGGAAGTCATACAACCACGAAAGGAGTGTAGAATCCTGAAGAAGTGCTGTCTCAAAACCAATTGGTGACTTGAAGTAACATTTGGTGGGCACTCTTCCTTGAGGAGGGGAACATTTGAGTGAATTTTTCAGTTACTCAAAATTAAGTAAAACATGTTTGAGGAAATGATGACTATGAGTTTTCGTCGTTCAGTCAAAGAATGATTTCTGGTTTAAGGATGCTCTTAAACTGAAAGCACAGACATACTTAACTTTTCTCAGTTAAACTGTTTCAGATTTAGTTGTTGTCTCCTTCACTTTAAAACTTGGCAGAGAGGACAGAGAGGGATACATATACATTGTGGTGTCTTGTATGTGTGTGTGTTTATGTGTGTGCATTCATGAATTATGAGTTGACAATCTGTTATTTGGACTGGGAGGTCAAGAAATATTCTCCAGGCACTTCAGCAAAGACAGGGACAAGAGTTGTAGCCCATTATGTCAGGCTGTCTCAGGGAGTGGTCCAGAAGGTGGCTATCTAGGTGTCCCTGCAACAAAATAGAAGCTAATACAGTACATGACAACTAAATTACGCCATTTCTTTTATAAATTGGGGCCTACAAGTTTTACCTAACTTATCAGACAATTTGATACCTCAAAATGGAAGGTCTCATTTTAGTTGCCAGATTAGAAAAGAAAATATAGGACACCCAGGTAAATTTGAATTTTAAATAAACAACAAATAATATCTTAGTATACTTGTGTTCAAAATATTGCAAGGGATATGATTGTACACTAAAAAAAGTATTTGTTGTTTATCTGAAATTCTAATTTAAATGGATGTCTTGTAAACCCACCCTCAGTCTTGATTTTTTTAAAATTCATGTCTCTCCAAAACATAATTTTTGTAGTTTTATAGTAGACCTAGTCAACACTCATTTACAACCATCTTCTCCCATAACTTTCTGTTATTGGAGTTACAAAAGGTAACTATCTTTTTGCAGGAATAACCAAGGGACTGAATTATGGCCAAGGTATCAGGTGAAGAAGTCTTGGAGGCAGAGCTCCTTTCTAGAATAAAAACACAACACTTCCCAAGGAAAGAATTTTTGATCTTTCTATTCTTTTCCTGTCTGGTACCCAAAACTAGTGTCTGTAAGTGCTGTATCCTTCTTCTGACTAGAAGGTAACAAACACAGGGACAAAGTTATACATATTGAAAATATGGATCACAGATAATTACTGAGTCACTCTACCTGCTCTGTATCACCAATCTCCAGACTACTTGTTATTGCAGAGAAAATAATTCTCACCATTTTAAGCTATTATATTTGATTTTCCTATTGTAGGTAATTGAGATGTTTACTGATGTCTGTTGGGACTCCTACCCTATGGAGCTGTTTTAGCATTACATAACTAAAAACAAAGATCAAGTTTTAAAAAGAGAATGATATCACAGGTAAACCAATTTTCTTTTATGAAGATGCTTTGGGGCTGAGAAGAGAGTACTATAAAATAAATATGATGTTTCTATCAATTCTCAAAAGTCTATGTTTGAGACTCTATGATTAGAGGGATTAAGACAGAAGTTTCTTAAGAGAAATTTGGAGTTTTCAGTCAACTTTCCATGACTATATCAAATATCTGAGATAGCCAACTTATAAAGAGGTTTATTTTGGCTTACAGTTTTGGAGGTCTTTGTCCATGACAGGGTGGACTGATTGCTTTTAGGCTTCTTGTGGTAGGAAGGAGAAAGTATATTTTGGTGTGAGCATGTGATAGAACAAAACCACTATTCTCATGCACAGAAAGTAAGAGGGAAAATAGAAGGGGATGGGATCTACCATTCCTGCCAAGGGCACATTCCCAATGACCTGAAAATCCTCTGTGAAGTCCCACTTCTTAAAGATTCCATCACCTTCTACATAACACAGGAGGCTGGCTGTGGAGGCACCTGCCTATAATCCAGCAGCTCAGGAGGCTGAGGCAGGAGGATCACTAGTTCAAAGTCAGCCTCAGCAAAATGAGGTGCTAAGCAACTCAGTGAGACCCTGTCTCTAAATAAAATACAAAATAGGGGGTTGTGGCTCAGTGGTTGAGTGCCCCTGAGTTCAATCCCTGGTACTTGAAAGAAAGAAAGAACAAACATAGGAGCATTTGTAGGTCATTAGGATCTGAACTATAGCACTTGGTGAGATAGTAAGAAAAGATATGCAATGAAATTGTCTGAGAAACTTTGTAAAATTTTGGACACCAAAAGAGGTGTTTCTGGGCTAAGTGACAGAGTATGGACAGAGTTAGAGAAAACACTAAACTCAGCAACTTTCAAAAGAACACACCACTTCTCTGGCACTCAGGACCAGTAGTTTGGGGAATGTTCAGATGCAGCCTCTTTGGAATGAGTACCAGTCTTCTCACATGAGCACCAGTGTTCTCACATTGGGTGCCACAACAGGGCAGAAATGGGGCACAGATAAAAACATGCTGGAGTCAGAACAAAGAAACAGTAAGTAGTAAGTGAGGTTAAGAAGCTGGCTTATGAGCACATGGGAAATGTCCCTTAAGCAACTCTTGCTAATTACTAGGGAACATTTTGAAATGTGTTGTTGTTGCTAATACCCACCTTGAGGAATTCGATCACTTGCATTTGATAATGTAAGTTTATGGGTATTTTAGCATAGCTTTTTGGTAGGGCAATATTCCCATTGACTCAGTATAAATGTCTCCTAACTGGTTTTTATGCTTCTTTCCTTCACCTTCTCAAATCCATGCAGCCCTTGATCATGTCAGGTCCATATTTTAAAATCTTTTAATTATTGTTTTGCCTACTCAGTTCAAATTAAATAACTTTCATAATGCATTCTTTGCTAACTTTACAACTTGATCTTCTAACTCTTCCCAAGTGTACCTTTGTAGTCCATCCATGTAAACAACTCTCTGAATACTTACATCCCTTCTTTCACTAGCACATTCTCTTCTGACGGAATGGAATATCATTTCTCCCTTCACCTGGTTCATGTTCTCCTACTGATTCTTCAAACACATTCCCCAGACTGTTTGCTTTATTAAGTCCTCTCTGAGTCTCTCCATGGAAGATAAGTTATTATCCAATGATGTGGTTCCCATAATAGTGTGTGCATATTCCCATAATGAACTTGTTCTTAGTACTCTATTTACTTGATCCCATGTCTCTTCCATGATATCATGAGTTCCTTGAAGGCAGCTAATCTGATTTTAACCTCTTTTTAAAACAAGCATCTAAATAGTAAGGGTTTGAAATTTTTTCATTATATTTATGAATGATTCATACTTTGTAAAATAAATTCTTCAAGTCCTGTTATTTCTATAGACCAAGCAAGCATTTCTCAATGTGGTTGAGTTACCACCATCCCAACCACTAGCACCATAGATTTAGAACGTGGTCACCTAGCTTTAGAATTACTCCTGTGGCCAGTATTGTTATCCATCTGAAGCATTTTTAAGGGAAATTATTGGAGCATATTTGTGGCTTCAGACAAACAATCCTTGTGGCTATATAGAAATTGGACGGTAGCTGGTGAAAGGAGAAGAAAGCAAGCCAATCTGCTTTCCGTATAGATGCCAGAATAATTTTTCTGAAACCCACAATTCTGCTCACAGGACTTTCTTTTTTTCAGAAAATTTTAATGAAAAACATTGAGCTGAGCATGTCCTTCAACATATTCTTTCTTTCCCAGTTTTCTGTTGAGGTTCCTAAATTCACATATAAAGGAAAATTTTATTTCACAAATGGAACCCAATGTGGAGTTTTAGCTGATTACCTCCATGTTTAACATTTTCACTGCGTCAGAAGAATGGCCCAGGTAGATCATAGTGGCCCCTTGCCTGCACTTAATCCCCTGTTGGAGACACCAGGAGAGGAAAACAGACTTCTTTGTTATTAGGTGCACTCAGATACATAGGCCATAGTTATTATTCTGGAACCTGTGATTAGGGCCACTAACACTTCAGAAATCAGTCTTGCTCAAGGAGGACCAGGCTCCTGAGCTGAATTGATCCAAACCAGTGCAGCTAAAAGAAGACCTAGCCCCACTATCCTGCCATGCCCAAGAAAAGCATGCAAACCATTGGATTCTCTTCAGCTGAAGACCCCAAGGCTGAGCTGATTCCACCTAGCACATCATCGGGACTTGAGACTTCTCTTGAAACTCTTCCCTAACAACAATTTACTTCAGTGTAGGAAAATAGGTTTTCTAATTCATTTAGCACCAACATCCCTGGAAGAATTATATTTATTTGCTACCTACTTGACAATGTCAAATAGTGAGAAATCCCTACAGTCAGATCTAACAACGCAGGGAATAGGGGACTACTAAGAACACCATTAAATATCACAAGAATTAGCATTATTTGAGTGCTTACTCTATATCAAGCACTGGATAATTGTTGTATATGTTTAATTATCATGATGACTCCATGAATATGGCACTATTAGTAATTTTATTTTATAAAGGAGAAAAGAGAGGTACATTATCCAGATACTAAGTAAATATCTGCAGTTAAAACCCAGGAAGTCTTAACAAATGGGCTATACGACCCCTACAGTAATGCTTGGCAATATTTATCACTATAGTCACTCAATGAGGATGCATTGGATATATGATAGGAGTCAGAAACTACAAGGAGGGGAATGATCTGTGCAGATAGATCAAGTGTGTCTCATTGACGTTAAAATGGAGGACATAGAAGTTGAAATGTCTACTATTCAATCTCATTGACAATTGAAAGATAATGGCATTAAAAATTATATTGATTGGATCCAGGCTGCTATATAAGTGGACAAATCAAAACACAGAAAGAAAAGACTTTGCAGTATCAGAAACACAAAGTAATCCCCCAGCCCCAGAGAAATGAAGGGATAATGAATGGGTGTGGTCCAGATCAGAATTACTGATCTTAAAATCCAACTTCAGAAATTATACTAGAGCATAGAGTAAAAAGGTATTGATTTTCAAATTATGAGAGAAAAGATAAGGCATAGACAGTAGATGAAATATGAGAAAGAAAGACTTGAGTAGAAATTCATTTCTGGCACTGAAGGGACCATGTAAGACTTTAGATATAAAAGTCTCAATAATGGAGGCACAAAAATTTTTAAAGGCATATTGAAAAAAAATCTTCAAGGACATACTACAACCAAATGAAAACTATATCATGATAAAATTTTAAAATAGAAGAAAGCTAATTATTAAGCTTATGAAACAGTAGAATATTTTAAATCCTGAGAAATAACTGATGCCATGGTAAATACACATGTTATGAAAAGAACCTCGAAATAAACAAAGTTAGCAATAGTCTGCTTCTAACATTTTCAATACATCTTAGTGTAATACAAAAAGAATGTAGATTTACTACATTATTAAGGGAAGTGAAGTCTTGTGTATTAGTCAAGGCTTTTTAGAAGAACAGAACCCAGAAAAAATATAGCTATAGTTGATATAGATAAAGATATTTGATAGATAGATAGATATGGGTGTATGTATAATTATATAAGAAAAAAGGATTTATTAGGTTGACTTACATGACTAAAACCAGGATACTTCCACAATGCCCATATGCAAACTGAAGAACTAAGGAAACCAGTAGTTGGTAAGTCTAAGCAACAGGAAGCCAGACTGAAGCTCTGGACGGTCCTTGGAGAATCACTGGTGAGTGTGTTCCAAGGCTGAAGAAACTGAAGTCTGGTGTCAATGGTAATCACAGAAGCAAAAAGCACATCATCTCAAGAATCCAGATTGCACAATTGTCTGGCTTCCTCTTTCTTCCACTTTTTGTTCCATGTGAGCCATTACCCTCTTGGATGGTGCTGCCCAAATTCAGAGGATGTATTTCCCCCCACAGTTCTCTGATCCATCATCTCTACAAACACCTTTGCTATGGTTTAGATGTGGTGTCCCCAAAAGCTAACATGTGAGACAATTCAAGAAGGTTTGGAGGAGAACTGATTGGGTTATATTCTTAGTATAATAGGTTAATTAAAACCTGATGGGATTAACTGAAGGAAGTAGTTCATTGAGGGTGTGGCTATGTGGTATATATTTTGTATCTGGTGAGTGGAATCGCTTTCTGATCATGATGTGAGCAGCTTCCCTCTGCCACACTCTCCTGCCATGGTGTTCTGCCTCACCTCAAGCCCTGAGGAATGGAGCCAGCCTTTTATGGACTAAGACCTCCAGAACTGTGAGCCCCTAAATAAACCTTTTCTTTTCTACAATTGTGCTGGTTGGGTCCTTTAGTCCCAGCAGCGAAAAAGCTGACTAAAAGAACCCTCCTAGACAGTCAGAAGTATGCTCTATTAATTTCCTAAACTTCTCATTTCAGTTTAGTTGAGCATCAAGATTAACCATCACAACTTGGTCAATTAATTAATTAATTAATAAGAAAAATAAGTTCAAATACATTATTAATGTGTAGTATTTCCTTTGCTCAAAATGGTCCTGACAGACATTGCTGCATGGTCTACTGCCTCCTTTTTCAATCTGCTAGTACCTCTTCTTATTGGATAGATGTTTCTTGACCCTTCATCTAAAATAGCATTTCTCATTACCCTTTGTGATTAATTTTTGTAAAGTACTTCTATTATACACACATTTTTTTTCTTTCTTTATTGCCACCCCACATCCCATGTAAACTCTCTGCAGTCAGGTTTTGTTCACCACCATGTTTTGTTCACCACCCTATCCCCCATGCCTAGAAGAGTTGCTGGCACATATTAGAATCTCAATAAATATGAAAGAACAACATACAGAGGAGTGCTTCCATCCATCAGTGAAAACAATATCTACTCTGGAGACCCAAAATAAACAAGGCCATGAAATGGCCATTAAATCAATGCATAAAAATATGGTTACCTTCACTAGCAATCAAAATGGAGGAAATAAACCAGAGAAAAGATACTTTATAGTTCTGTTAAAATATTTTAAAAATTGATAATATTCTGCATTAACAAGATGGGAAGAATGTGATATATCTATTTTTAAGATGAATTTTTATGGTCTACTAGTATTTCTTTGGATTAGCTAATTCACTTGTAGTGACTTTTTCCTATTGAAATATTTTTACAATTCTCAAAAGATAGAGATTTAAATGTTGTGCCACATTTTCTCAAAAATGAAATGTAAATTTTGCTGAACCCATTCAGTACACAAAGATAAATTTGTTGTTTTTGTTGTTGTACAAAGAAAGAAACATGAACTTGCCTCTATGCAGTCTCTGGTAGGCAGAATTACATAGTAATGTGTTTTCTAGTTTAGGTGTTTTTGGAATGTTTGAAATATGACAATAATATCTAATATTCTATAATTATTAAAAAGATAGAAGAGACGTGATTGTAATTTTTAAATGAATTTGTAAGCTAGTTTTCTCAGTTCTGAAATCTTCTCCACAGAGGGTCTATTAATCGTTTGGTCTTTTTCTAATATACTACTGAGTTTGATGTGCTGGTATCTCTTTCAGGTTGTTTCATCTATGCAATAAGCAGGATTGCTCCAAAGATTTTCTTCTTTTCTTGTGCTAGGGTACTCCAGTTTGACTTAACACAGCTACATTTGCCTTGGAAAATTAGCTCCCACCCATCCTATCATGCCCCGTGCTGTGCTCAACTTGTGATCCAATTGCTCCTACTTTTAATAAGAAGTGTCATCTTTTTCATGCTTTGTGTGCCTTTGTTCATGATCTTCTCTCTGCCTGGCAGGCCCTTTACTGTCTTCTTTCCTTTGTAAACTTCAAATTATTTCTTGAGACACAAGTTAACTGTCCTGTCTGGTATGAAGTCTCCTCTACCTCCCCTGGAGGGGGGGGCATTCTTTTTTCTCTGATCCCCACATGCTTTATAATATTATCCTTCAGTAGCATTTATCATGTTGTAGTGTAATTATTTTTCTGCATGTTTGTCTCCCTGATCTGACTACAGAGTATTTCTGGTGCAGTGTTTGATTCATGGAAGTTTCTCAATCTCAGTACATAAAATTTGAATTAGGCAAAGATACCCAGGACCACCTGAGAGTTTATGAGTTAAAAGTAAAAGTTCACCATTTCCTTGTTCTTCCCTTTGAATGATTATTTAATTTTCAGGATGATAAGGTCAGCAGTTACTGTATTACAGCAAAGAGTGAGGTGGGGTTTTAATGTCATCTCTCCTCATGCCTCTTGTGACTGCAGACTCAAAGAGGTTTTCCTGTCCCTACTGAGACCTGTTTAAAGTGTCCTTCACCTTCAGCTCTTCCTTATTACATTTGATCTGGCATTTCTGGCTGTTTATTTTTCGGAGTGCCCTTTTCCATAGGCAAGAACATTTTGTGACTCTCGGTTCCCAGGAGCAAACACATTGTGCCTGCTTCCAAACTGTTGTTCAAATGTAAAACCCTTGGATTCCACCAAGAGCCAATGAATATATACACCAAGATGAATATTGTGAAAAGTGACTAATGAATATGGCATCTGAGCAAAATCCTAGTTCTTCCTACTGAACAATTTTTGTTTCTCAACATCTTGATTGACTTCTTCTGATTGTCCTGTGAGTTTTTGTACAATTTTTCTCATTCTTGGCTTTCATACTTCCACATTTCAAACAATGAAGCTGAAATTCTAACTTGAACCTGGGCTGAAATTTACATGTTTTTTTTTTTTTTTTTCTGGGAGGTTCAGAAATGCCTTTGCTTTTCATATGTTCATTAAGTAAAAGTGAAGAGTGGTTACTCATCTAAGGAAAATTAAAGTGTTGTAGAAGAAAACATGATTAAATATGTCATTCCATGCCAAATTTAAGGATTAACCTGTAATCCTGTAGATTCTTCGCCAAAGGGGGAAAAAATTTCATATGGATCTCCATGAGATAAGAGGGCAATATAAAAATCACTTTGTACCTGGAGCACCTCACTACATAGTGTGGCGGCAGAGGCCTTTGAAACAGAGCCCCTCTTTGGCACCTCTGGGGTTAGTAGCATTGGGAGTGACAGGAAGCAGCACCTGTGGCACAAATGTGAGTCTGTCCAAGTATACTCCCCCCAAATCTAACTGGTTGTTTTATTTCTTTAAATATTTTAAATTAACAAAAATGACTAGCACAGGCATTATGGAAAACAGTATGGAGGTTCCTTGGAAAAATGGAAATAGAATGACCATATGATACATTAGTTCCCCTTTCTGTGTATATTTCCAAGAGAAGTAAAATCACTGTCTTAAAGAGATAGCTGTACACCCATGTTCACTGAAGCACATGCTCAACAGCCACGATAGGGAGACCAATGTCCATTGATGAATGAATGGATATAGAAAGTGTGGTTATGATATTCAGTGTAATATTTAAATTTTTTTTTAGTTGTAGAAGAACAAAACACTTTTATTTTTGTATGGTGCTGAGGATTGAACCCAGTGACTTCCACATGCCAGGTGAGCACTCTACCACTGAGCTACAACCCCAGCCCCTATAGCGTAATATTATTCAGCCTGAAAAAGAAGGAAACCCTGCCATTTGCAATACCACAGATGAACCTGGAGGACAATGTGGAATAAGCCAGATACACAAAGATAAGTGCTGCATGATCTCCCTTATATGTGGAATCTAAAAAATGAAAAAAGTTGAACTCATAACAGAGAGTAGAATGGTAATTACCAAAAGCTGGATATTGGGGGAATAAGGAGATACTGGTCAGAGGGTACAAACCTTCAGGTGTAAGATGAATAAATGCTGAAGCTATAATGTCTGGCTTGATAACTATAGTTAATGTATAGTATACTTGAATTTTGTTAAAGATCTAGTGTTCTTATCATGCACTCAAAATGGTAACTATGTAAAGCAGTAAATATATTAATTAGCTGGATTGAAGTAATCATTTCACAATGTAAACATATGTTAAAACATCACATTATACATTCTAAAATATGCAATTTTTATTTGTCAATCATTCTTTAATAATGCTGGAAAAAAATTATGCCTATTTGTTGTGAAAATAATAGAAAATACAGGAAAAATATAATGAAGAGAATATAATAAAAAATAAGACCTTCACAATTCTGTGGCACAGATACCACTATAACTTATGTAATTATTTTTATTTTATATAAATTTTGTATTTGCCTTTCCACTGAACAACATGAATGATGTTTTCAAGATTTACTGTGACTTCTCCATAAAATTTATTAGTACCTACTTTCTAGATTGGTTGCACCAATTTGCAGTCCCACCAGCAATGTAAGAATGTGCCCTTTTTTCCACATCCTTGCCAACACTTATTGTTGTTTGTATTCATAACTGCTGCCATTCTGACTGGAGTGATATGAAATCTTACAGTAGTTTTGATTTGCATTTCTGTAATTGCTAGAGATGTTGAGCATTTTTTTTCGTATATTTATTGATTGATTGTATATCATCTTCTGAGAAGTGTCTGTTCAGTTTCTTGGCCCATTTATTGATTTGATGATGATGATGATGATGATGATGATGATGATGATGATTATCATCATCATTTGGTGTTAAGATTTTTGAGTTCTTTATAAACCCTAGAGATTAGTGTTCTATCTGATGTGCTTGTGCTAAAAATTTTATTTCCATTCTGTAGGCTTTCTATAGCAGCACAATTCACAATAGCTGAATTGTGGATCCAACCTAGATACCCTTCAGTAGATGAATGGATAAAGAAAATGTGGTATATATACACACAACGGAAATTACTCAGCATTAAAAGAGAATAAAATCATGGCATTTGCAGGTAGATGGATGGAGTTGGAGAATATAATGCTAAGTTAAATAAGCCAATCCCAAAAAACCAAATGCAGAATGTCTTCTCTGGTATAAAGATGTTGGTTCATAATGGGGGAGGTTGGGGGAGCACAGGAGGAATAAAAAAAAAAACTTTAGATAGGGCAAAGGGGAGGGAGGAGAAGGGAGAGAATGAGGGTAGGAAAGACAGTGAAATGAGATGAACATCATTACCGTAAGTACATGTATGAAGACATGAATTGTATGACTCTGTGTTCAACCAGAGACATGAAAAATTATACTCTATTTGTGTAATATGAATTGAATTGCATTCTGCTGTCATATATAACTAATTAGAATAAATAAAATTTTTTAAAAATTTAAAATTTATATTAGCTACAGGATACTATATTAATAGTTGGATAACATTACATGGATGTAATGCAATAATTATTCCCCATTTTTTTTGGAATACTAATATCAAGTTATTTATTACAAATAATATTGACAGGATATGTTTTTGTGTTTAAATATACATCTTTCTACAGTTTCCTGATAGTAGAGTAAAAGAAGAGTTATTGCATTAAAAAGCATAAATGTTATCCACGAAAGTACTGCCTTTCACAAAAGTCTATTATCAATGTAAAATACCCAGCAATGCATGAGCTGCAGTTTCACCTCATTCCTACCAACACTGAGTTTCATATAGGCAAAGTATTTTTATATCTATGCACATTAATTTGATTATAATTTAATATATAACACATTTGTATATGATATTTTAATTATACACACACATATATAATAAGACAAATCATATCACTTTAAATTTTGTTGTTCAAGTACCATTGAAGACACCAAATTTTACCAATTAATGTTCATTTACAAATCATGTCAATTTTGAATTGGCAGCATCAAACAAAATCACAGTATGTGTGTACAGTAGTGTATATAAATCAGACTATAAAGAATATCATCAGGTTTCTGATATGTGCAAATACCAGCCCCATGACTAACAGACTGGACAAAGAGCAAAATACAGTTAAGTTATATATTGTGATCAAATCCTCAAGCTAGTCACTCCTTCCCTGCTTCTGGCTAGATGCTTGCCAGCTAGCTACAGGACACCACTGCCCTGACTTCTACTTCCATTCTGCGTTTGGCCTGTTTTGGTCAGTTTGGGTTTTTCAGATTTGCTGTGCTAAGTTATTGTGAATTGACAGTTCTTTAGAACTGAAGCTGTTTTTTCCCTTTGCTGTTTAGAGAAGATTCATTTTTTCTCTTACTGTTTGATTGCCAGGGTAAACTGTGGTATCTGGAAGAGCAATGGTTTTCATTGCATTTCATTTCACTTAGTGAAAATGAAACAATTTCCACATCATATTAGGCATTAGTCTTTTTCTTAAAAGCTGTGGATTGTCATTAACTGACAAAATATTCTGCTGCCAAGATTTTGCAAGTATTGTATTTGCTGTTTGATGCCAAACATCCTCTTTAAATGCTAATGAACAGAGTATGGCATGCATTCTGTTCTTGATAGATTATGCCTTTACCTTCTGTGGTCAGCAGAAGGGGAATCCCCAGCCCATATGATCTCCATTCTGGCGCACTAGTTAGCACTTAAAAGAACTACTCCATCTTAATCCTGCATTGAAAACAACAGCCTCAGCTTAGCTGCCCCAACTATGCCCAAAGAAGCAATGCTGTGAGCCCCTTCCCCTTACATTCCCCCAGTCAGCTCTCCTCCCACTGAGGCAAATACAGTAACATTCAACTTCACAGCTCATCTCAACTTTCTTCCAAATTACAGTAGACCTTGAATATATTGCCAACTAGTTTGGCCTTTCCTGCATAGGCAATTGGAGTCATCAAAGAATTTGAGACAAGGTGGTGAGGTGCTTGGTGAAAGATTTTGCAGAAGGGAAGACAGTGAAAAGAGCATGATTAGGAGCCTGATTAGGAGGCTTTTGCAATAGTCCGAGCCTGTGCTAAGTCAGTGTGGTGCGGATACCTTAGGAAAGGGTTTGGGGAAGGCGCCAGAGGTAGAGTAGCCCATCAGCTTTGGGGCTTGTGTATTTTGAGTTCCAATCAGGGCTTCACCACATGTAGCTGTGTTGACATTTTAATTAAACCTTTTTTAAACCTCTGTTATTTTTTTTAATCAAGTTTATTCCTGTTAACTGGTTGTTATGACAGGAACTAAAATTCAAAATTGTTACAAAGGTTATGGAAGATAATGAACTAAAACTTGTAACATCGTACCTGGCATGTGGTATAGTTTTAAAATTTGTAGCAGTTTTCTGTTACTGAAAAACAAATTCCCACAATCCCAGCAGCTCCCAACCACACACTTTTTTGTTTATTTGTTTGTTTGTTTAAATCTCATAGTTTTTCTAACTCAAAAGTGTAGGGACAGTTGAGCAGGACCTCAGCTGAAGGTCTTCCAGGGGATGCCATCAAGGTGTCAATCACGCTGCAATCCTTTCCAGAGCTCAGAGCCCACTTCCAATCTTGGAGAATTTAGTGTCTTGCATTATAAGACTGAACTCTAGGACTGGGGTTGTAGATTAGTGGCAGAGTGCTTGCCTAGTATGTGTAAGGCACTGGGTTCAATCCTCAGTACTGCATTAAAAAAAATAAATGAATAAATAAAAAATAAAATACTTACAAAAAAGACTGAACTCTCCAGTTTTTCAGTGAATATCAGTATAATCACTCAGCTGCTAGTGGTGGCTCACAGTTCCTTGCCAGTGAAGCCTGTAACTGCTCTCACCTCATGGCAGCTTACTTCTTCAGAGCCAGCAGGAGAACTTCTCTGCTCAGACTTGGAAGACAGAGTCTTTCATAATGTAAGGAATTAAGGAAGTGACTCTTTCATCACCTTGGCAGATTCAATTGGCTCAAATCAAGTTATAGGTTTAATTCCACATTCAAGAGGAGGGGATTGTATAAGGATATGTGTCATTATCAACCAAAAATGCCATGCGTCATTCCTACTTGGCTATGGCTCTCAGCAACTTACTACCGTATATATGTATACAAACACAAGTAACTATTTATGTGTAACTACCTATGTATATATATATTTGTGTATATTAACAGTTGTATCAGTCAAATCTGTTCATTATAAGGCAAAAGCTTGCCTTGAAGTGGATTGAGTAAAGTAACATTTTCAAAGGGAAACTCATTAGAAATACTCTGAAATTGTTCACAGGATCCACAGGGCTGTGGGTATTGGGATAGTGTTAATGACTTTAGGAACCTGACCAGAGATCATAACATCTCAGGAGACATAATGTCTCAGCACATTAGAAAGCTGTTTCTACATGTACTGACCTTCTTTCTTTCTTGGATTTACCATTTCTGGCTTCTCAATGAAACTTGGGAATTTCCTGCATTAAAGTTTACAACTTGGAACTTCTCTCTGAGAGCACACCATTTCCCAAATCTCTAGAAGAAACATGCTTGGAAAGAACTCCAAGTAATGTGAATCCTTAAGAGATCAGTGGGCAGGGGTTGTAGCTCAGGGGTTGAGCTCTTGCCTACGAAGTGTGAGACATGGTTCAATCCTCCAGCACCACATAAAAATAAATAAATCAAATAAAGGTATTGTGTCCATCTACAACTAAGAGAGAGAGAGAGTGAGAGAGAGAGATTAGTAACTGGGGTCAGGCCACCAGGATACCAGGATTGACCCATCCAAGTTTGAGTCCTCACTCAGAGTTAAAGGAAGTTTAATGGAAGACACGTGGGGCAGGAAATAGAGCTGGGCAGATGGAAGCCAGATAGAGTGATTATTGAAAAACCAGCCTCTACCTCAGAGCAAAGCCTGTCCAAGGAAAGGACATGACCTTTGTCCTTGGAAAAACCCACAGAGCACTCCTAGGCACATTCCCACCCTGCTAAGTTGTTTATCTACATATAACATGAGAGATCTGCTGCGCCAGGTGTCCCTGACTCAGTCAGGCTAGGTGGGGATCCATAGCAGCCCCCTAGCAGCCACCAATCAGCATGAGACAGGGAAATACCTGGGATGCCAGATGACCCTCCCAGTAGTTTATGGTGGTTGATAACATGTTGGGAAACCATGTAGTTCAGCACGTACACCCCTCTTGGCTTAAACCAATCAGTTCAAATGAATACCCCTTTTGTACTGACCAATCACCTCTACCCAACTTGTTCCCGCCAGTGAATGTGCTAATCAAGTTTTAGAGTTGTTATTTGATTTTCCCGCGGTGTGTGATGATTTGCTAAGAGATGCTATGATGTATGTGAAGTCCCTGCCCTCTCCAAAGAATGTATAAAACTGCTACAAACCCTGGGCTCGGGGCCTCTCAGCGTCACCAGTTGCTGTGTGTGTGTGCGCGGAGGACACAATAAACTCGCAATAAACACCTCTTTGCTGCTTACATTGATCTTGGGTCTCTGGTGGTCTTTTGGGGGTCCCGAATTCGAGCATAACAATTATTGGTTCCCAATAAGATATTATGGATATTTATAAACATAAAGTAATTACCCTCATACATCTGCTTCCTAAGCTTTATCATTGTTAACAGGTTATTATGTTTTCTTTAATGCATATCTATCAATCAATCAACTTTGGTTTTGGTTCATTTCAAATAAGTTGCAGATATCAGTGTACATCACCCTGACCACTTGAGTGTGGTTGTCACTAAAGTTTGGTAGATTGAGTTTGAAGTTAAAGGTCAAAACATGAACAGTCTACTAGTAACAGTCTACTAGTTAACCTAAAAGGATAAACTTTCACAGATAATTAATTTCTCATTAACTTGGCTACTGTTTTCCTAAATCTAGTGCAAAAAGCAATGTTTATTTTTGGCACTTTATAAAAATGGAAAAATTGTTTGAATAGAGAAATATGTCTAAATAATATTAGGAGTAAAGGGAAAAATAATATGCAAGCCTCACTATTCATTGAATTGATCATAAAATCCATTTATTTGCCAAGGTAGAAACCTTGCAATCATAAACTTCTTCCTAACCCCTATTATTCATAGCTGCTAATCAGTTCTTTACAGTTCTCTATATACCCTCCTTCCTGACCTCCTCAGATGTTTTTCTGCTCTCCAACTCTACTACTTTCCAACTCTCACCTTTCAAAGTAACAAAAACTTCACAAATTGTCCCTCTGAATTGGGCAACTCTTTGTAATCTCTATAATGCCCATAGTTATCTTTCTAAATACAGATATGTTTTTTTCATACACTAAAACTTAGTACTTGTACTTTTCCTGAAGGAGGAAGTCCACCATCTTAATATCATGGGCAAAGTACAATAAATACCAGATGTTTTATAATGTCCTTGTCAATTTCCTAAATGACTGTCAAGAACATTTGCATCATCCATGTTTTGGCTATTATCAGTTGGTTGCCTTAAATGACTATTCTTATATCCTGAGTTGCACTAGTAGGTTCTGGTTCAGACTGACATTACCACACATCCTGGAGTGTTGTCACAAAATGATACTCCATGAGCAAGAACTAAAAATCTATTGTGCTAAGCCACTTCAACAGGGTGCATTTGTTATAGCAGTTAACAGTCTAAAAGTGGTACATGATACCAAAAAGCATTATAACTATTCTGCCAACAATATTTTTACAGAATGTACCTGACACCCACATTGGGATTGAAAAACTTCATAATAGCCCTGAACTACTTAATACAAAACAATGAAAATGATGATTGATCAATAAATGACAATACTAAATTTATCCCTGTTGAGAATGTGTTTCTCCCTAACATATATCTGGTAAATAGGCCTTCATAAAATACTATGCATAAGAAGTGAAAGATTTGTTTTCATAAGGTTTAATCCTATGCTTACTCACTAGAATGCCCTAATAGAAAACGTGTCTGTTAAATTGCCACTATTTAATAGGTTTACATTTTATTTAGCTACAAATAAATGTATTAACTTCTAATCAAGTAATAGGCAAGCTGTACAAATTTAAAAAACACAAGTTCTGAATTTTGTATAGGATGGGAACTTGAAATTATGACATAATGCTTTTGGTTTTTATTAGTTTAAATGTTCTCATTTTAAAATATTTTTGGTTTTCATGAGTATTGGATTTAAAGCCTTATTTTTATGCAAAATTAACCAAATCTAAATGGTCAAAATTATTTACAAGATATCATGCACAATTCTTGGAGCATTTTAGTAGGAATTTTGGTCATTTGTAATGTCATTTAGATATTAGAAATAAACTATTTAGATATAATAGAAAAATGTTTATATGGCTCTGAAAAATCTGTTATTATAAGAGCTTTTCCATCTTTCTTAATACACTTCACAATGAAATTCAATTTTCATAATTTCAACAGGGAAAAAAACCCAGCACTTTATTAGTGGAATTGAAATGCATTGTGTGTTCACAAATGAGAGGGAAAAACTTATCAAAATGCATGCATAATTTTTAAGAAAATCAATTGATATGGATTTCTCTGACAATCAAAGGTGTAGTATGAATACTTTATTGTCTAAACTTGGAGACATTGCAACCATTGCCAAGGACATACCACTTTATCATAGAAACAGAAGGGGTTTTAATTCAGAAAATCTTGGTCTTGCAACTGTAGAATTCATGAACTTGGGCAAAATTTTTACTTCTTTTAAGCTGTTTCTGTATTAAAGGCTGAGTCAATCATTCCTCTTGGATACAGCTATTAAGATGGAAAGTTCCATGTATCCAAAGTGCCTCCCACACTCATAAGCACACAAAAGGTCCACAAAAGAACCAGCTGTTGTCTCTTGGCTTCCTGAAAGGAAATTAAGGGCAGAAGTTATTTTTCTTTAACAAAGAGTAATGATTGGACATATCCCAAGGCAAAACATACAGGTTTAGAAATTGAAGCATGTTTAGTTTGTCCCCAAAAAGTGTGACCCTGCAGAGAAGCCAGGATAACAAAAACACAGTTTTCAGACCTGCATCTCCACCAATCAGATTTGTGACTGAGAAAATGGGTGCATTTCACAGGATCTCAGCTTTTTCACCTCTAAAATGATAAAAGTGAGGTGTTAAGGGTCAGGGTCTTCTTTTAGCAATGAGAAAAATAAAAAAAAGGTTCTGGAAGATCTGAGTAACTGAAAAAGTTTGAATTCTTTTAAGAGGAATATAGGAGTATTATTTACCATTTAATTCCATTATGAATTAAATGGTAAATAATACTCCTGACCTCACAAATTCTCTCTACTCTTCGTTCTTCAGACTCTTTAGTTTTATCCTCAATATTTTGAAATCTTTAAAGAATTGCTTTCCAAAATACCCATACAAGATCACAGCAAAGCTGATATTTTCAAGGCAATGGTACAAATTCTCTATATTTCTTCAATTAATTACTTCCTCTAGAGCTTTTCCCTATCATCAGCTTTTTAATGTAGACCAAGTATAAACTTTGAAGACACAAACTCCCCCACAGACCTTTACATATATATTGAATAAAGTCAAGTATTGGATGGTAATAAGTGCATTTATAAGCATTATTTCTATAGTGAAAAAAAGGTTAATTTGAAAGTCATTCCTCCATTCAAGAAGAACAATTTTCTCTAGTCTTCTGACTATTTATAGAAAGACCTTTACATGTGCAAACTAATTAATAAATGGGATCAATTTCAAGGTATTTTTTCTGGTTCATCACCACTTAATCATTCAATTTAAAAAACATTTTAAAGGCCAAGTCTAAAATAGATTTGCACCCACGCCCCCAGTGTGAATTTTTCATTCTTTACAACATGCAGTAGGTACTGTATAATGACCTTTTCTCTGTTTGGAACAGGGATTAGAATAATACATTTGACCCTTTACAGTCACCTGGGAGAGATGTTAGTCTCCATGTTCAATAAACTGAAATATGTCTCGAGTGTCCCAAGGTTAAGGCCATGACTTTAAACTATTTAGCACAGAGTATCATACTGATTCACTTAGACTCTTGGGCTTTTTAAAAAAATTATTAGACTGAATTATATATACTTTATCAGAACAATTTCTTTTCTTCATACAATTAAAGCAAATATTTTACATTGCAAATAAAGCAAGTTAACCTAGATGCATTGTGCATTATAATAAAATTTATAGCTGCATAAATAGCAGTGTAAACTTACAGAAAGACTAGTAATTATAGTGCCATTGATGGTCTTTGTTGCTTTAATTCTGAGGCAGCCAGAATGATTAAACTGAATCTTAATCGACTTCTCCATTAAAAATGCTGGCAGAGGAGCTCCTTTAACCTTTCCCATTGATTGAACACAACAATCACCATTCAATTATAATGCAAAAGGACATTTGTTATAATGTAGAAAAGATGCATGAGCCATTTCCTTTTACTCAAGACAATCAATGAGATGACTCCTACTTCTGCAAAGGTGAGAATGCTCTACCTGGGAGCCTGATAAAGTCAAAATCAAACGAAACCTCTCCAATGCACAGAGGAAAAGGAGCATACCCCAGAAACTAATATAGAACAGATTCATTAAGAAGAAATGAATTTTCTATTACTATTTACAATAGCCACATCTATCCTTGATATATTGTTTTCTTCCTAAGGTTTCAAAGTACTTAAATTACCATGATCAAAGGTTTAATGAGGGTGGTTACTAGGCCTTTTATATGTGCTCTCAGTGCATGCTTAATAATACAAATCAAGCAATACTGGTAATTGGAGTAACTGAATTTTAGACTAGGAAGGAATCTTCAAGATTAACTGATTTATCTAAGGTCAGACAGCTAATTGTAACAAACCCAGTCTAGGATCCAGGTCAATCAATTCCCCATTCAACATCTGTTGCGTTTGTCACCTATAAGGTGTATTTCATTTTTAGTTAAGCATTTTTACTGGATCGTATACTTGAATGGAATGCTTAAGTTCTGTATTTAAATCATACACTGCACAACATATACCCAGCTATGCAGGTACAGTTGTGTTACTACAAAACATAGTGGTGGTAGGTCAATGATTACCCTGGATTCTTTGCCATTCCTCCCACTGAGAGGTGGAGTGTACTGCACTTCCTTTGAATCTAGGGCAACTTGGTATCTTGAGCATTAAAATGTGGTGGCAGTAACATGGTGGGACTTAAGATGATAAACCCTAATAAGCCCTGCAATTTTTGTCCATTCCTCCTTCCTGGGATGTTTGCTCTGGAAGAAGCTGACTGCCAAGTAAGAAATATGAGCATCCCAAGCCACCATATTATAAGAAAGTATTTAACAAAGCCACCCACATGAAGAGGCTGTGAGACAAGTGAAAACCGCATACACCTCCACTGTTCCAGACACAAGAAACCAGGAATCAGACATCCATCATCGGAAGAAGGCATCTTGGACATCCAGGACCAGCAGACTTGATATGGAGAAGAACCAATTAAAGCAGTTGGCATCCAGAACTAAGGTTCTATACACCTGACTCCAGTCAAATTATGACAACAGACTAAGGTTAGTCAAAAAAAAAAATTGGATATGTCAAAGAAAATTGCACCCAACACAGTTAAATCGGCAAAGTAGACTTTTTTTCCAGATTGCTGCAATAGGAGAGAGAGAGAGACTGAAGGCTAGGAGAACCCCCTGCCTTTAAGTTCCCCTTAGTTAACTAATTTTTAGACAGATTTCTTTCTGACTATAAAACCCCTCACGTTCCTTTTCTTAGAGCATTTACTTTAGAAAATTTTCAATTGAAATTCTTGGTACCTTTGAAATGTAAATTTCCAGGTGCTGGCTAGTTTTATAACTCCCAAATGCCTTTTTTAAGGACATAGAATTCTATCCTCTGAAATGCCATCATCAAAAAAGACTGTGCCCCTATCTCCTACATTCCTATCTCCTGTGTTTTTTCAGAGGCTCAAAGTCTAACCTGGCAAATGCAGAAGGTCTGATCACATTGACCAACCACCATCCCAATGTCCTTCAATATTTTCCACTAGCTCATATCAGCACGTAAAACTCTCCCAACTTTTGTTTCAATGGAGTTGAATTTAATCTCTCTCTCCTATTGCAGCAATCTGGAAAAAAGTCTACTTTGCTTAATTAACTGTGTTGGGTGCAATTTTTCTTTGACACATCCAACTCCACATCTAATATTTTAGTCATGTCTGCCCTAAATCCTGGTCCAAACATCATGTGCACAATTAAATCAATAAAATGGGTGCTGTTTTAAGCAAATAAAATTCTGGCATGGTTTATTATGCAGCAATAAATAACTGGACATTCTCCCCACCATCGTGCGTGCACACATACACACACACACACACACACACACACAAATACACATAGAAAGTGTATACATACATACATAAAAACACATATATAAGTATATAGTTAGACATTGTATTGATACAGATAGTTTTGTAACATCAAAGTTCATTAAGACTCAATTCCTTATTCCAATTCAGTAGGGGCTAGAAGTATAAATTTCATATTACTCAATTACTTCGGAGCATGCTCCAGAAGTTTGGAACATTTAGCTACTTAGGTAAACTTGTACATCTTTTTACCTTAAGTACTTTGAATATGTGTCTAATCATTAGAACTAAAAGATTATTAGAAGCATAATAATTATTTTGTATGTGTTTAAGCAACTGTTTATAGTTAGTCTGCTCCATATTCCCAGATCTCTCTTTTGAAAGTCAATTTGAAAGTACAACTGATAGCAATTAGCATGTTTTTAAAGTAAATAAGTTATAGTCTATTAAAATAATAAAAGAGCATGATAGTGTAAGGCAAACCAAAACAAAGCAATCTTTTCTCTGCAAAAGACCTGGACTTGAATTGTCAATCTTTTAAAATTCAGGGTGACAAAATACTAAATTCTAGGTTCAAAAAAGGAAACTTTTTTTTTTTAATTTGTAATGAAATTTCTGAGAAAAGCATAGAAACTATCTTACAGTACTTCCAAGTTAATGTAAATTTTTGCAAAAAGGATGTCGTTTGCTAATGAAGTAAAAAACTTGAATATGTTTTAATATAAAACCAGCATGATAGGACTAGAGTGACCAGAAGTCTGAGAAAGTTGTTATGCATGGAGTCAGCTTTAGTATTCATGTTTGTCAACCATGCTCTTGCACAGAGTGTATCTGGGGTTTTTTGTTTGTTTGTTTTTTGTCTAGCTCCATTATTTTAATTGCAAGGAAGGAAAACAACCTTTCACGATCCATAATTTTGAGTATGAAGGTAAAGCATTTCTTCTCAGGACATTTTGGTTAACTCTGCTTGCTTGTTATTAAACATTATAACAGTCTATGTATAAACCTCTGAAGTATGACTTCAAATGATTTACTTATATTTCATATAGTTTATATGTTTATATTATACCTTATTAATAATTTTCCACATCATAAATTAAAGGCTGCCTGTTCATGATGCTTTCTGAACATACACTGACTGTAGCATTTGCAGGTTCCACTTGTCTCTTTGGGAAGGGCAAGCGTCACAAAAGGAGTATCCTGGATCCTCGTGGCCTGACAGGTCACAGCTCCAAAATGGCTAGGAACATGAGACCAGCGCTGGTAGGAGGGAAAACTTCACTTTTAGCTGGAATGTGCAAGACAGATTATGTACTTTGACAGACTCAGGGTGGGTTTGGGCACAGGGACTTCAAGGCAGTTCTTTCTGGAGAGTAGGAGGTGAACTGATAAATTCTTTTCCGTGGGTGGACAGATTTGCCCCCAAGCTTAGGAAAAGAGCAAGCTGTGTCTCGTGTAATAGGTTCTGATTGTATCACTTGTGAAACAGAAAACTTTAATAGTTGATTGCTCCAAGAATTAAAGCCCTTCCAAAATCAACCTACTTGCATCACTTTCCACTGAGGATCATTGTGAAGTTACTGATGGGCCATTTAGTGACGGTGTCCTGCCTCTGGCCTCCCTCTATTACCTACTTTCGTATTACATTCTAGAACTTACACATTCTGGTTCTGCCAACTCACCTCATCCCCTTCTTTAACTGATGGGTGACAGTCAAAGGGGTGGAACTTAGTCTTAAAACACTTTTTATTTATCAAGAAAAGGATTGCTCTCTCTCTCTCTCTCTCTCTATATATATATATCTATGTATATATGTATATGTATATTTACATATCTTTTTCTGAAAGGATTTTGTCTAGTTTAACTCATTCCTACTGGAGTTTCAGTGGCTCAGAGAAGAGTTATTTCATCATTTGCCACAGACACATAAAAATACATCTCAGCCGGACAAAAGACAAAGTGTTCCTGGATTCACGGGGTTAACCTGGTCACCAGGAAGCTGATCCTTAGTATTTATTGACAACTTTAAGACAATATTTTTAGAAAGTGCTTTATATTTCAAGTGTATTTCAGAAGTTATTTTGTTTTGGCATTTTGTTTGACTTGGCTAATATAGTCATTTTCTTTGAATCCAAACTTCCTTATATGTAGGTCAAATTTCTCAATCATTAGTTATATTTGGATGCTGTGAAGTCTAGGATCTAAGAAGGTATAATGAAGTTGCTTCATGCATGTACACATTCACTATGAAACTAACACTTATTATGTCAGAAAGGGCTAAGTCTGCAAATAGCATTGAATCACCAGCTAAAAGGAAGTAGGCTACAAAAGAAATATATCACATGGAGAAGAAAATAAAAGAAAAACCTACCTTAGACATCAGGAAAGCTTCTTAGGGGAACGTGACTTCAGAAGTGAGTAGGCGATTCATGAGAATGAAGTGTGGGAGTCTGAGAAGTGAGTTGCTCGATTTGGGGGTGGAGTAGAGAGGTCCTTTCAGGAATAAAAAAAGGAAGAAAACCAAAAAAGCCCTATTTTGTAAAACGAAATAAGAAGACTTGCATATTTTTCTATTCTGTAAGAGTTTATACACATAGGAATTAGATTTCTCTTAAAAATTTCAAAGAATTTGCCTCTAAGATTCATCTGAGCTCAAAAATGTGGGAAAAAAAAAATCCAAACAGACAAAAAGAACAAGTGGCCAGACCTGCCAGAGCAGGATTTTTTGAGAGAAAGTCAGCCAGACAGAAGAGAGTAGTGTTTAGGCCCACTGACCGCTGCCTTCTAGGGCAGCATCAGAAATTAATCCAAATCAGAGCCAGGCTTGGACAATGAGGTCCTCATAAGACTTGGTTAAGGAATTTGTGTCCTACCACGCCCCTGGAATGATCTGGAAATGAAGTATTAAAATAAGACATATAGGAACCTGAGCTGGATCCCCATTCTGCCTAAAAGCATTTGAATTTGGGGGAAAGTCTATCCCCTTCCTCTGCTTGGTGTGGTGTTGGGATTCTAACCTATATCTGTGGCTGTAGGAAGAAGAAAACTATTAACAAGAGTCATGTCTTTGTTTGCGATTGTAAGGAGCAGCCCCTCTGTGTCATGGTGGGAGTTGAGAGATGGATTCTAAGCCTTGATCCTGGCTCTGTCTGAGTGCCTGTACAACTTTGGGCCAGGTTCTTGCAGGGCAGGTCTTCAACTGCTCAGTCTTAGACAGCTTAGCATGAGCTTTCAGAGTTAATTGAAAAAGAATCCTAAGGTCAAAAATGCTGGACTGTGTTAGAGAGGGATTTTACTACCAATTTTCACAAACTCTGATATGCTAATTTTAAAAGAGGGATGTATCATAAAGGAATTGTCCAAAGTCCATTGAATGTTCACCTAATACTTGCCCTTTCTTGTGACAATCTTTCAGAATTAGAGGATCTTAGACAAAATTTTGGTAATGACGCTTCATATCCACCAAATCTTAATAGTTATGCTTGTATTTAGGATTTTACTAAATTCTTCATTCTACCTTTTCTGATATCTCCTTTATGATTTCTACTTTCTCTTTGTGAATATTTTCTTGACCGAAGTGGTTTGTGCTTTAAAAAAAAAAAGAAAAATCTTGATGAGTCAATTGTCACTTGACTTCTAAAACTGGATTTTAATTTTTTAATATGAGAATCTTTTTTCTTTTTTTTTCTTTCTATAAAGTATTTTATATCGAGATCATGGGGATTCACAAATAAGAGATTGCCTGCATACCCTTTACCTGGTTTTCTCTGATTATAACACCTGCAAAACTATAATACAATATCAAAATTAGAATATTGACATTGACAGAGTCAAGATACAGAAGATGTCTACCATCACAAGGACTTCTTATATGTACTATCGGTTCACACCCACTTACTTCTTCTTACTTCCTCTTTAGCCCCTGAGAACCATTTTTTCTGTTGTTCATTTCTTTAATTTTCTTCAATAATGTCATGTGAATGGAATCATGTGTAACTATTAAGATTGACTCTTTTTCTCCCTCAGCATAATTCACTGATGACACATATAGAATGTCACATTCAGGATGTAACATATATCAATAATTTATTATTTTATATTGCTGAATAGTATTCTATGATATGATATGGGTAGGGCACAGTTTATTTAAATATTTACTTAGTGTAGGGCATGTGAGTTGTTTCTAGTCACTAGTTGTTATGAGTAAAGCTGCTATAAACATTTGTACACAGTAGCCCAGCACAGTGGTGCACATTTATAATCTCAGCAGCTTGGAGGCTGATTCAGGAGGATCAACCAGCCTTAGCAACTTAGTGAGACCCTGTCTCAAAATGCAAAATAAAAAGGGCTGGTAATGGGGCTCAGTGGTTAAACAGCCCTGGGTTCAATCCTGGTACCAAAAAAAAAAATTGCTTTGTGAGAATATAGGTCTTCATTTCTCTGGGATAAACGCCCAGGAGTATAATCGCTGGACAGTACGTTATTTGTATGTATAGTTTTTAAAAACAAACAGCAAACTTTTTTTCAAAGTGGAGGTTCAATTTTATATTCTGCCAATAAGGAGTAAATGACCCAGTTGCTATGTATCCTCATTAGCATTTGGCGGTGTTAATACTTTATATTTTAGCCATTTTAGTAGATGTGTAGTAATATTTCATTGTAGTTTTAATTTGCATTTCCCTAATGGCTTATGATGTTGAATATATTTTAAGGTACATATTAATCAGGTGTGTATATCTTTCTCAGAGAAAGGCCTTTTCATGTCTTTTCCCCATGTTCTTATTGGATTATTTTTTTAATTGTTGAGTTTCAGACTAATATTCTAAATATTAGTCCTCTGTTGCATGTGCTTTGAAATATTTCCTCCTACTCTGTAACTTGTTTTATAATTCTCTTATGGGACCTTTTATAGTAATGTTTTCAATTCTGATGAAGCCAAATTCATTGACTTTTCATGTTATGATTATGATTTTGATATTAAATATAAAAATTTGTGTCTAGTCTATATCCCAAAGATTTTCTCCTGCTTTTCAGGGGTGCTTAAACATTGAGCAACACTCTCAGACCTTTTTATTTTTTATTTTGAGATGCAGTCTCCCCAAATTGCCTAGTACCTCACTAAGTTGCTGAGGCTGGCTTTGAATTTGTGTACCTCCTGCCTCAAACTCCCAAAATGCTGGGATTATAGGAGTGCACCACTGCACCTAGATTCTCCTGCTTTTTCTAAAAGCCTTATTTTTTATATTTTATACTTAAATCCATAATCTGTTTTATGTTCATGTTTAATTTTTTATAAGGTATAAGTTAGGTCAGGGGTGTTGTTATTATTTTAGGGTTTTTTTTGTTATTATTTCATTTTGTCCCATTGCTCCAGCAATATTTGTTGAAAACTGTATTGTTCTTGCACCTTTATCAAAAATCAGTTTGGCATATACATATGGGTCTGTTTCTGGGGTTTTATTGTATTCTATTTATATATGTGTTTATCTCCTCACCACGCAATTTGATTCATTATCCATATAATTGGTTTTGACAGCAGGTAGGGTGATTCCTCTCAGTTTATTTTTCTTATTCAAAATTATTTTAGATATTCTAGTTCCTTTGACTTTCCATATATGTTTTAGATAAATCTTGTCAATATCTACAAAAATTTTCTATTGGGATTTCGAAAGAAATGGAATCAAGTCTCTATGTAAATTTGAAGGAGAACTAACATCCCTATTATGTTTAGTCTTTGATCTGTGGAAAAAAATAGGTTTTCTTTAGGGTTACTCTAGTTTATTTCATCAGCAATGTATTTTTCAATATACAAGTTCTGCAAATATTTTATTAAGTTCATGTTGAAGAATTACCTTTTTGAGGACTCTCAAGAACATTATATTTTTGTGTTCACTGTCCAAGTGTTTGTTGTTATTAGTTAATGAAAATATCATTGATTTTTGTCTGGTTCTCTTATAAGTTTCTAGCTCACTTATCAATTCTAAAAGATTTTTGGAGTTTCCCTGGGAATTTCAAAATGCCAGGTGCAAATAGAAACTTTTATTTCTTGCTTTCTTCTTTGCATGAGTTTCCCCCTTTCTTGCCTTGTTTCATGGGCTAGAAAATCTGCAATATATTGACAACATTTCTGAGAGTGGACATTCTTGCATTACTGTCATTTATTTCAATCATCAAGCATAATTTAGAAACCCAAGAGAGAAGCCAAGAATATTCATCCATATTTTTGCTGGATAATTTTTTCCTTCCTAATGTTCTAAGATTCCTTTCTTGGTTATTTTCTTTTATTTAGGTGATTTTTTTTGCCATTCTAATGACAAATTATTTGAGAAGTTCTTGATTTTTTCTCTTCATTGCTAAAAGCTAGATTTTATTAGATACAGGAAGTTGGGCCACAGTTATTTTTCAAAGTTAAAAGATACTGTGCCATTTTCTTTTGGCATCCCTGGATTCAGATGAGAAATCTGTTGTCACCCTAATTGTTTATCCCCATTCAACAAGGTGTCTCTTCTCTCTTGGTGCTTTTGATATTTTTTTATTTGTCTTTATATTTCAAAAGCTTAATTATGATGGTGAATTTCTGGAAAAGAAGAAATCAAATTATAAATTATCTCTGACTACTGATGATATATTCCAAACTTAGAAGACCCAATGAACTCCAGTAGAAAACATCCAGGGTTGATAAACAAATTTGGCAGAGTAGCAAAATACAAGATCAACATAGAAAAATCAATAGCTTTCTTATACTCCAATAATGATCTGCTGAGGAAAAAAATTAGAAAAACAATGCCATTTGCAATCACTTAGAAAAGTACTTGGGGATAAATCTAACCAAGTAGGTGAAAAACCTCCACAATAAAAATTATAGAACCCTGAAAAAATAAAATAAAGAATTTAGAAGATGGAAAAATCTCCTATGTTCTTGGATGGGAAGAATTAAACTTGTCAAAATGGCCATGTTACCAAAAGTGATCTACAGAGTTAATGCAGTTCCCATCAAAATACCAGTGACATTTCTTCCACAGAACTAGAAAAAAAAAAAAAAAAACAGTCCTAAAATTCATATGGAAGAATAAAAGACCCAGAATAGCCAAAGAAATACTGAGTCGGAAAGTGCAGGCTGGAGGCATCAAAATTCCTGATCTCAACTGTTCTATAGAGCTACAGTAACAAAAACAGTCCAGTACTGGCATAAAAACAGACAAGAAGACCAATGGGAGAGAATAGAAGACATAGATACAAATCCACATAGATACCTTGATCTGATTCTCGACAAAGTTTCCAAAAACATGCATTAGAGAAAAAAATAGCCTTTTTAGCAAATCATGCTGGGAAAACTGGATATCCATATGTAGAAGAATGAAACTATCTCTCTCTCTCACCTTGCACAAAAATCATCTCAAAGTGGATGAAAGACCTAGGAATTAAACCAGAAACACCGTAACTCTTAAAAGAATAAATAGGCTGAAGTTTCCAACATATTGGTTAAGGTATAATTACTTAATAAGACTCTAAGAAATAAAACCAAGTATCAATAAATGGAATGGCAGGCTGGGGTTGTGGCTCAATGGTAGAGCGCTTGCCGAGCATGTGTGAGGCCCTGGGTTTGATCCTCAGCACCACATTAAAAAAATAAAATAAACAAAATAAAGGTATTATGTACAACAAGTGGAATGGCATCAAATTTGAAATCTTCTGCACAACATAAGAAACAATTTATAACATGAAAGAGAGAGCCTACAGAATGAGAAAAAAATCTTTGCTTAGCTACTCTTCTGACAGGGGTATAGTATCAAGAATATATAAAAACTCAAAACAACACCAAAAAAGAAAAAAAAAATTAACCCAATTAATAATGGGCTAATGAACTAAATAGATATATCTCAAAAGAAGAACTACAAAAAACTTGAAAAAAAAGATATGTATGAAAGAATGTTCAATATCCTTAACAATCAGTGAAGTAGAAATCCAAACTAAGATTTCATCTTGCTCCAGTTAGAATGGCAATCATCAAGAATACAAATAACAATAAATTCTGATGAGGATGTGGAGGAAATCATACACTTTTACATTATTGGTAGGACTAAAAATTAGTACAACCACTTTGGAAAGCAGTATGGAGATTCCTCAAAAGAGCAGGAACAGAACTACCACATGACCCAGCTTTCCACTCCTTGGTATTTATCCAAAAGAGCTATCAACATATTAAATTAATATCTGTACACCAATATTTATAGCAGTGCAATTCACAATAGCCAAGTTATGGAACCAGGCTAGTTGCCTGTCAACAGACAAAAGGATAAAGAAAATGTGGTGTATATATACACAAGGTAATTTTTTTCAGCCATAAAGAATAAACCTATATTGTTTTCTGGTGAAAGGATGGAATTTGAGAACATCCTGCTAAATGAAATAATCCAGACAACAAGTGCTTTCTCTCATATGGGGAAGCTAGAAAGCTGGGGGTGGGGATGGGTGTGGTTTAAAAAGGGCAGCATCTCACAAAAATAGGAGATCAATAGAGTAGCAGAAATAGATTGAGAAGGCGGGAAGAAAGGAGGGCATGGGAAAGTACGGGGGAATTAAATCTATCAAACTGTGCTATGGCCATGTACAAATATCCCACAAGAATCCTGCTTATATATGTAATTCTAGTGCACTAATTGGGTTAATACTAATACTAATAATCATAGAAGGGAGATCAGTAGAGCATAGAACAATCAGATCAGGTGAAGAGGAGGGGAGGGAAGTGGGAGGTACTGGGGAATGAGATTAATCAAATTATGCTATGTGTATGTACAGATATGGCATAGTGAACCCCTCTATTATGTATAATTATATTGCACAAATAAAAATTAAAAAATAAAGTGAAATTGAAGAGAAAATTTATTTAAGTTTATCCTCCTTGGGGTTCACTCAGCATCCAAAATATGTAGGTTTGTCTTTTGCCAAACCTAGAAATTTTGTAGCCATTATTTCTTTAAGAACATTTCAGTCCTGCCTTTCCCCCTTCTCCTAGTGTATTTCTAAAAATACAAATGTTAGATTTTTTTGTAGTCCTACAAATCTTGGAATCTCTATTCAGTGTTTAATCAATTTTCTCTTTTGTTAAGACTGGGTAATGTTTTCTTTAATTATTTTACTCGAAGTAATGGAAGAAATCAGAAGGGCAAACACTGTTTTAATACTTCTATTGCTAACTATTATATTTTAAAAACCAATAGAACTCAGTAGGGAAAAATCCCTAAAAGAAGAATACTAAAGAAGAATTTGGATAAAATTGCTCTTAAGAAGAAAATGTCGATGGATATCTCATCCCTCCTCAGTGGTTAGGGTTGCATTGTTATTTCTGAACAATATTTTTAATATTTAATTTTTTTAATCTATGATTAGTGTCACTTTGTGAATCACACAACAAAATATAAGCCAATAAATTATATGATGTCTGAACAAACATAAGTCATGGCAGAAAAAAAAAGAAAAATGGAGTCAGTCTAAGGGACAAAGAAAATCCTAGGGAAGTAGATGAAAAATTGTACAATCTCACAATTACATAAGTATAAACAGAAAGGTGGCAGATAAGCAAATACTTAAAGGAAGCAAAAAAACAAGTCATAGGATATCCAGGAAAAGAACATTCTAATGCCAGTAAATAGCTATGACAGAAATGTTAAGGTGGGACTATCTGGCATATTCAAGAGACCGCAAGAGGCCATCATGGCTAGAATGTCCTGAATGAAGAATTAGTGGAGATGACGTAAGAGAAGTTGGGGGTCAGGTGTTGGAAAGACTCATGGAACAATGTCATTGTAGATGGAATCTTTTCAGGACTTTGAGCAAAAACATGGCATGATTTGCCTTATGTTTTAGCAGACACATTCTGTCTATTGTGTTACACTGGGAAGAATCTTTTGTAGAAGTACAGACACATGGAGTCAAATAATGGTGACATGCCATTTTGTATCAGAAATTGTGTTTAGTTGTAAGGGAGAAACCAAAAAACAGTTGTTCAAGCATACTTATATTTATTCTTTTATATTTATAAAACTCTGCATTATGCCACTTAAGCTGTGTCATGGTGGTTCCATGTCCATCAGGGAACCTGACTGTTTTCCTTACCTTTTATTCTACCATTATGATCCAAGATTTACCTGCAAGACTACAATAAAGAGGAAAGAAGAACAAAGGGCTTACACCTACTCTCTAGGAAGGAAGCTTTCCTAATATTCTTTTAAGAGGGACAATGACCATTTAATTTATCAAACCTAAATCTAAGGAAGCCTAAAAAACAATCCTTTAGCTGTACAATTTACCTCTGTTTTCATTTCTTGGAGAAAAGGAAATAGATATTAGGAGGCAACTAGTTTCTTCTACCACACATTCTGTTTTATCATTGTGTTTACACTATCTTTTATAAATTTTACATTGATTGGGTTTCAAGTTTCCAGTTCTGTAACAGATGAATTCCTAAAAGGTTATTCTAACAGGGATGCTTTCAGAAACTCCTTGAAATTTTTTCACATTTTGGTAGATTGAAAATTTGTACCAGTTTCTTAACTTGTCCTGTACTAACATCATTTGCCATTTAACTTGAAAATACAACTTTATAGTGGTCTTCCGCTCACTCTCTGATCAAGGCTTTGCCAATGGCCCAGGATCCAGAGCTTTTGTGTCTGCTTCTCCTCTTTGATCTTGCTGTCATCTTGAGAACATGCTTTTGCTGAAAAAGGTTAGAAACATGTACCAAGCAGAGTCACTTTAGCCTCCTGAACTGAGGAAGTGTATACAGGCAAATGGCCAGTGGATCTCCAAAGGGATGAACAGGCCAGTCAAGATCAGAAGTGCCTAACATTCCCAGCTGATCTCAGATACCTGTGCATAGCCCTTGCTTTTACATATTACTGCCGTTTGGGTTTTTGTTGTTACTTCTAAAGCATTATTGGGACAATTGATGATTAATAAATCTGTGATTAGTATCCCTTCTTTTTCTTTTTAATCTTTGGAATGTTTCATAACTTTTATTTGAAATATTTATGGAGATGATATTAGATTTACAGACTTATAGGAAACAGTGCAGACAGAGTTCAAGTGCTCTTCATCCAGTTTTTTCCAATGATATCATTTTACAAAACTACTATCACAACCGGGATATTGGCATTGGTAAAAACCCACTGATCTTATGAGTAAATTCCAGCTTTACTTGTGTTTTCATGTATGTGCCTGTGTGTATGTGTGTATTTAATCCTAGGTAACTTTATCACATGTTTAGGTTCACATATCTACCACCATTGTCAAGATATTGGCAATGGTTCCAAGGACCCTTGATGTTATAACGTCTGCCTCCCTTACCTCTTCTCATTCCCATCCCTGACTCCTGGAATCCACTAATCTGTTCCCCATTTCTAAAAATTTTGTCATTTCAAAAATGATATCCCTTATTTTCAATAGTGAAGCAAAAATATCCCTTGTAAAGTATTTATGTGGTTAAATCAATTGATAAAGTTGATACTTTTGTTCACATTTTGATCTCATTCATTCACTTTTAAAAATTCTCAAATTATTCCTATAAACACATCAGTGGATACATCCTGCTTGTGACATATAATGAAAAAGAAAAAAATATATATTTTTACATAGTTGGTTAAATATTGGTTCTGTTGTTTGTGCAAATACCCACAGGTTGTCAGTTTTTCTTCCTAGTAGCCTTTTGTGTGCTCCCTAAAAGGATATTTTTCCCTTTTCTGCATCCACAAAGATAACAAATTGCATGCCATTAAAACAAGAAAAATAAAAAGGATGCAAGACATATTTCATATTGAGAATTTAAAAACATATAATGTAATTTAATAGTCAAAAAATGAGAGATTGAAAACTCAATATAATACCACTACTACCTCAAAGATCAAATTGCATACATTTGCATAGAAACAACATAAATTCCTGAAGGGTTTTATGAAAAAATTTGAGGGCGGCTCTTTAACAAAACCTGCCTATAATATGTAAAATGATAAGCAGCTTTCTTCTTTAGAGTTTTGAAACTCTTCCTTTTTGCTTTTGGGTTCAACAGATTAAAAGGCAGTTTGGTCATTAAATATCTTTGAAGATAGTTATCTGCAGATTTGACTTTGGGGTACAAATATAAGGGAACAATTTGTAACCTGGGAAGATGGTGGTATTGAAGAGTAATATTTGAACAAGAGTTGCTGGAGGAGAGATTTCCTACTCCAGACAGGCATCAATAGCAGATGGTGAGACCTACTGGGAAATAAGTACAAGTATTGGGAAAGGGAATACTGTATCATGGCAAATATAAGATCTGATGCAGCAGAAATCTCTCTCTGGAAGCTGAAGTTAAATTGCCCATTAATGTTTTATAAACACATTTTTATGGAAGAGCTAAAAATTTATCAGAAAAGAAGGCATTTTGGATAGCAAGATTTGTGCACAAATTTCTCAAGATCTGCTGGGCAATAGGGTAGTTCTCTTTATTGTATAAAATGTGCAAGTTTGGGGGGAGTTTAAGTTGTTTGAATGCAGCATTGAGTAAAATGTTTGAATGTTATACTGAAAAAAAAAGACAACACGTTTTCAAAGGAATAGGTTTACTTTTCCTAATCTATACTTTCTAAATGTATTATATGTCATAATTTATTGTAAATATACAGAAACAAACTTGTTCCAATCGATATTTTTGTTGTACATATAAAATCATTTTTAAATAAGATAAAAACATGATAATTAATTTTTCAACAAGAACTTAAAAGTCCAAGCACCTTCATATAGTCACACACAAACACAGAAAAATACATATACACAAATACACTTCCAAGTATAACTGTTCTGTTTAATATCTTAAATATATTCAGATAGGTTTTAGAATTGAAGGGAGTTATCCATGATTTTATTTTAAAAACCCACTATTTATTAAGTGTCACATGAGCTAGCTGGTACCAATGAACCAAAATATGTATGATTGGCTCGCATTAAATTTTTGATAGATCGATTAGAACATTTGGGCTAAACACTAAAAAGTAAAATTAAATATAAAAATATTTAAAATAAATCAAGAAGCATGTGTGAAATACAAATATAATCTAACAAGTATTTCAAGCATTTGTTATATATATAAAATGGATTTTCTATGAAACCAAGAAGAATTCAATATGCCATGTTTACTGAAACATGAGATATACCAGAACTATGAGTGATACAAAAAAACCTTACAAATAAGTCTATACACAAAATTAATATACACCTTAAATACTGTTGTGGGCTAAATTGTGTGCCCCAAATTCACATATTTAGAGTCATCACTGCAGAACCTCTGAATGTGACTATATTCGAAGATAAGGTCTTTAAATAAGTAATTAAGGTTAAATGGGGGGAATTAGAGTTGTTTTTAATCTGATATGGCCAGTGTCCTCATGAGAAGAGAAGATGAGAGAGAAAAGGGAAATAAAGAAAAGGTGGCCTTTTGTAGCCTAGAAGGGCCTCAGAAGAAATAATGCCTGCAGACACCTTGATCTTGGAATTCTAGTCTCCAAAATTGTGAAAAAATAAATTTCTGTTGTTTAAAGCACCTAGTCTATGGTGCTTTGTTATGGTTGTGCTCACAAACTAATACAAATATCATAGAAAAAAATTAAATAATTTTAATATAAGAAAGCCAATTCTTTGTTACTGTCATAATGTATACCTTAGGGAAAAAAAATCTTTCTTTTATATAATATTATAACCAGTGTTTTGTTTAGGCACAACCACCTCTTCTATGAAATTTGTGTGCATATAAGTTATTCCTCTTACATCCTCTTCTCACCCAGCCCCATTCTGCGCCTCATAGGTAGCAGCAAGATATGTCATTATCAAAAAGAATAGCACAATAAGTCTAAACCAAAGTAAGTTCATGGATTTAATAGACTTAAAAATCTTTCCATGATTTCTAAAACTCCCTTGGAGGGACTTTCTCCTTTCTTAATGAGCCAGTTGTTTTCATTAACCACTAATTACTTTTTCTAAGCATAGGGGTATATGTGACAAAGATGATGAAATTACATGGGAAAATATTATACTGATAATTGGAAAATATTATACCAGCCCAAAATAGCAAGCATTCAGGAGATTATAACTTTAAGTTTGTAGAAAATTAACGCATTAGTCTTGAGGTATCATTATTATACTATGAAGACTGAAGACAACTTTCAAACACATTATTTTAAAAGGCAGGTCACCAAATGCCACTGTGTCAGATCTCTACTAAAGCATAATTTAAACTTCATTGATTATCAAGGTTTACTAAAAATAAATTTACCACACTCTATTTGTCAAGCATCAGAGTGTCACTGTGTTAATTTATTTATTCAGTACGTACTGGGCTTTTGACCATCATCCTCTCTGATAGGTACAAAGTCAATTTCGTGATATGTATCTCAGACTGTATGAGATAAATGATTATTCAAAACATTTCCCAAAGCATGGCACACTTTAGATGAAAGAGGAAACCTGGAAGCTACTATTTGGCTGAATTTTCAATCCTCCAGAAAACTTTTCCACCTGTGAGGTTGTAAGAGTCATAAAATTTCTAGCGACAGGCATTTAGGAAGTTCAGGTTGCTGATGACTGTACTCTGGAAGTGTTCACATAAACACAAAAGACATGTAAATTGTAGCCATTTTAAAGAGTCAGCACAATGGTAAATACTTCAAATTAACCTGAAGATAGATCTATCTGCACTAAGGGAATCTGATAGCAATCAAAGATCTTCATTGATGATTCAGAGCTAAAAGTTCCTAGATTCTGCTTTCTCAGCAGTATATTCTCAAACCAGTAGACTAATAAAAGTGGATCAGGAAAACACTCGTTTATTTGCAAAGCTAGAAGACTGGAAAATGCATTTCTATGTCCTCAAATTCTAGCTCGAGTCAGATATTGGTTTAACCTTTAGACTTCTTATATTGTTTTTTTAGAACTCACTATGTCAAGGCATTCTGAAGAGAATTAAAAACGAACTTGGTGAATGTTCTAAAATAGCATTTGAAAAAAGAAAACAACTAGAGAGATTTAAAAAGACAGAAACAAATACATGTGTAGAAACCAGTCTGTTGAAAAAAAGTAAACTGTTGAGTTAATAATGCCATCCGTTTAGTTCAGGGAATGTTAATAAATCAGTTTCTTGATTTCACATAGAAAAAACTAATGGTTTGTTACTGACTCAAAACTTGTTGCTTTGGCTCTCAGCTGTCCATTTGCACACATGCAGGATCAGATCTTCGTTGACAGTGAGGACTCCTGATTCAGGGTATATAGGTTCAAATCCCAGCGTGGCTGGCTATCTACCTTTGGAAATTTAGCTTAAGGCTCAGTTGCCTCATCTGCTAAAGGAGAAATTATTAACTCCTCATAGCCTTGCTGCAGAATTACATAATTTGCTTCACAGAAAGTCTGATATAAATAAACACTAAATAAATGGTAGCCATTATTATTTAACAATCCAACCCACAGCCAATTCATACATGAAGTAAATAATGACAAAAATCCCCTAACAAAACAAAACCTTACAGTGTAGAGATGTTTAGGCTTAAGATATATATGTGACACTACAAAATGGCTTAAATGGATCTAGAATTTTTTAGATGTACCCTTAATAATAAAATATCCTAATGAAATGGCTTGATTAAGAAATAAGGGAGTGGTTTTACACCAAGGAAGGCAGTATAGAAACATTGCCTATAACACAACTCTTGGAAGAAATTATTTCTATGGGTGATGAGATTATATATATCATCCCCAAGTTCTAAAATTGTATCTTAGCCTATATGAATTCTGAATCCTTTCTTTGAGTTTCAATTTTAGTGATTATACATTTTATTTTATAATAAGTAATTCACTCTTTTTCAGCTTTTTGGATCTCCCCCAATTGGTCCTTTTCCTTTACTACAGATGTTATCTGATGATTTTACTCCCTCTTTCCAGAATATTTGAAATAAATAAGAAAGGAAAACAAAAACAAATTAAGAGCTCTCTTTTCAAATTGGCTATCAACTCTTAATACAAACCCGGTGTGTGTGTATAAGAAGTCTAAAGGTTAAACCAATATCTGTTTGTGTGTATGTGTGTGTATGTATGTGTGTGTGTGTGTGTGTGTGTGTGTGTGAGGGAGAGAGAGAGAGAGAGAGAGAGAGAGAGAGAGAGAGAGAGAGAGAGAGAGATGGTATTTAATGATTTTTTAAAAGCACTGGGAGAACTATTCAATGTTTTTGCTTCAAGAAAAATTTAGGGCAGCTGTGGAGGCTGGAACCCAGGGAGAATGAGGTAAGATTCCAGGTGCTCTCTTTGGCTGCCAATTCTGTAAAACAGTATTGTATTAAAATAAATAAATAGATAGATGAATAAACACCGCTCTTCTAGTTACCAAGGAGGCAGGTTTTGGAAAAGATGTGCAAAGCCACATATGAGTACCCATGCAACTCAGTTTTTAATTTCCTGTCTTGTGCCTGTCAGTCTGATGGGTGTCTGCAAAATGACTGCCAAGTTGTCCTGGGCGTAATTGGAGCAGGAGAATCTGAAGAACATTGAACTGGTATCGCTTTACTCATTCTTTCTTGTCCTTATTGTCCTTCAAGTCTTAAGAGTACTTTTTGAAACTCTTGACAGCAAAGTTGCTACTTTAGATTAGGCAACAGATGAGTAAACATCTCACCAAGAGGAATCGTTCAAAATGAACTACATTACCAGAAAGATAGCAGATATCGTATTACTGTTGCTTTCTAGGGAGACCAATAGAGTAGAGGAAGGAGATTGAGAAGGATGGGTGAGAGGAGGGCATGGGGAATTATTGGGGAACTAAATCTACCCAATCATGTCATGTCCACTTATGAATATATCACAATAAATTCTATTGATATACCTTCTATTATTATTATTATTATTATTTCATCAATGCACTAGTTGAAATGAAAGTAATGATAATAATAAAAGGGAGATGAGCAGAGTAGAGCAATTGGATCATGGAGTGGGGGAGGGAAGGAAAAGGGAAGATACTGGGAAATGATGTTGATCAAATCATGTTATGTGCATGTATGAATATGGCATAATGAATCCATCCTATTATTATAGGTAATTATAATGCACCAGTTTAAAAAAGATTCCCTTCTGTCCATATTTAACTTTAAGATTCATTACTTTTCAATATGGGAAATTCTGACACCCTAGATCCAAAAAGATAAGATCTTGGGATTTGAGGTAGAAAGGATACAAATATGAGAGCAATAAAGCATGGGTACCTCTGTATTAATTTCCTAAGGCTGTCATAAAAAGTACCACCCACTGGGGGATCTAACACAACAAAATTGTATTCTCTTGCAATTCTGGAGACCAGAAGCCTCAAATCATGGGTCAGCTTAGCATTGTACCCCTGTTCTGGGTTGGTCAGCTTTTCATTACTGTGACAGATACTTGAGTAAAACAACTTAGAGAAGGAAAGACTTATTACGGCTCACAGTTTCAAAGGTTTGTCTTTTGTCAAAGGACTCCACTTCTTAGAGCCTGAGGTGAGACAATCTCATGGCAGAAGGTTGTGGTGGAGGAAACTTCTCAGCTCATGGAAGGTGGGGAGGACAGAGGCAAGATATATGCCTCAAGGACACCCCCACTAAGGAACCACTCCCTCCAACTAGGTTCTAATTCCTACAGTCCTCTAGCTTCAACTAATAACATCAAAATATTAATCTGTTAATGGATTAATTATTGGATGAGGTCAGAACCTTCATGATCCAGTCATTTTCCAAAAGCCCCACCACTGAACATTGTTACATTGGGGACCAAGCCTTCAATACATAATCCTTTGGAGAAAATTTCAGATCCAAACCATAATAGAGACTCTCAGCCTCTTCTTAACCTTCTTGTGGAGGTCATGAATCCTTGGTTTTCCTGGTCTTGTATCTGCATTCCTGCAATCTCTGCCTTTGCCATCACATGGGCTGTCCCTGTGGGTCTCTGTGTCTGTTTCCAGATATTCCTCTCTTTACAGGAAGAGCAGTCATATTGTATTAATGAGCCTCTTGTATGTTATACCTACAATGACCTTCTTTCCAAATAAGGTCACATTCTGAGGTGCTGGGGGCTAGGATGTCACCATTCGTTTTTGGACAACACAATTCAGTTTATAACAGCACGTTAGGAGGGAACCTTAGAGGTCAGGCTGGGGAGCCAGGATAGGGAATTGACAAGCCAGAGGGTGCCAGCCCCTGTGGTAGTTCCCAGATAACAGAACATCACCAACCAACACCTGAAGTTTGTAAATGAGAATTGCCACCAAGCAATAGCATGCAGAAAATAGGATTGCTAGAGGAATATCATAACCAAATCTAAAATTGGAATAAAAAAAAGGGAGATAAAGTTGCAGACATTAACTGGAACAGGCTTGTTTTATTAATTTTGGGAAGTACATCAACCTTAGATAATTGAATGTCAGGATATTCACATTGGGAATTTAGTCAGTTTGGGTATCCATGAATAGATTGGTATTTGCTTATTGTTAATATTTTGTTGTTAGGTAGGTGGCCTGGCATGATGTTGAGAACAAGATGTAGACTCAGTTGTTTGGGATGAAAAACTGCTCTATCCCCTCTTAGCTATGAATCCTTACAGAACCTATAAAAAACCTTCTTGTGTCTCATTTTCCTTATCCATAAAATGAGTACCTGACACTATTGTTATGAAAATTAAATGATTTCACCTGTGGAGTGTGTTCATAAAAATCAATTATTTTTTTTATTTTAATTTAAGGAGTAGCTCATTTTTGTAAATAAAACTATTGAATTATATTGAATTGAATATAACTACAATGACTGTAAATTATTGAGTTCTATTTCAACTTAAAAATTCTCTTTTTTTGTGGGGGAGAGGAGTACTGGAGATTTAATCCAGCAGTGCTTAACCAAATCCCCAGCCCTTTATATTTTTTATTCTGAGACAGGATCTTGCTAAGTTGCTTAGAGCTTTGCTAAATTGCTGAGGCTGGCGATCCTCCTGCCTCAGGCTCCAGAGCCACTGGGATTACACACACGTGCCACCACACCGATAATTTCTTTCATTTTTTTAAGGGAGGTTTATTTTTTTTTAAGAAAATAGCTTTTTTTGCATAGTTTCAAATTACTAAAGTATTTTATTATAAAGTTTCTTCATCAGAAACCAGAATATAGGAATTATTAAAATATAATTATGAATTATATTGTATTTATAACATTTATTTAAATATAACTTTTAAAATATTTTTGGATGTTTAAGGACTTTTATTTTATTCATTTATTTACACGCAGTGCTCAGAATCAAACCCAGTGCCTCATACATGCTAGGCAAGTCCTCTACCACTAAGCCACACCCCCCAGCCCCTAAATATAATTCTTTCTTTCTTTTTTTGTCATTCCAAGGATTGAACTCAGGAGCACTCAAACACTGAGCCACATCCTCAACCCAATTTGTATTTTAGAGACAGGGTCTCACTGAGTTGCTTAGTGCCTCGCCGTTGCTGAGTCTGGCTTTAAAATCTCCATCCTCCTGCCTCAGCCTCCTAAGCCGCTGGGATTACAGGCATGCACCACTGAACACAGCTAATTACATATTGTTGATCACTTACTAGGTGCTGATCTAGCAAGGAGAGTATGCATATTTTCTCACTAGATAAACATTGCCACTAAGTAGACATAGTATTATTTATTTCTCTCTAAGTGAGATCATTGAAGCACAGAGTGGTTAGGTAATTTGCCCAGGGTCTCACAGTTAGTAAATGGTTTAGTGAGAGTGCAAACCAGTTTTGTCTGATAGTAAAATCTGTGTTCTTAATCTATTTGCTTTCCCATAAGGGTAGCTTTTCGTCCCTATTATATAGAGATTTTTTTTAAGATGAAAATATGGTAATAAAAATTATTTTTAAAAATATATCCTTTTTGTAGTTCATTAGTCAGATAATCAATCAGAGGGCTAAAATATGCTTTGTCGACAATTTACTTCTAATATTTCTAGTAATAACATTAAATGTAATTAATTATTTCCCAGTAAAAGATTGTTCAGTTTTTTGAAAAAATTCTTTTCTTTCAGAAACATTTTTAGAAACATATTTGAGAGTGATAAACTCTATTTCTATTCTCTTACAAAGTAAAGCCTTGAACTATTAAAAAAAAACATTCAGCCAAAACCCCAGAAACACTGTTTTCTTGTTTTCACTTTGACAGTGTTTATTTTTCCTCCACAAACCTGGAAGCTGTATCCTTGTACCCCTTTGTCACCTCCTCACTCCTATAGATTTGTTTAGAATGGCTCCCTACCTCTGTGTCCAAGCCTATGCTGATTAAAATGCTTTAATTAAAATTATGACTACTACGGAAAAATTATTGAGCAATTCTTCAGGATGAAAATGCTTAGCATTGGAAGCCTAATTCTGCTGTTCATGTTCATACTGAGCAATATTTTTTAAAAGGTTCACCTTTGTGTTGTGTAATATTGGATTCAGTCCCAACAGCTAGAAGGTATTGTTTTTAAAACAAGGCCAAGCAAGCAGAAAAGTTTGTACGATGATACAGATTTGATTAACTCCTAAGCAAAACAAGTTCAGCCAGGCTGGTCTGTGCAGTTATTCTAGATTGTATCCATAACTTTCTTCCAGTGCTCTATCCTTCTGAGAGAGAAAGGCTTCTGTTGTGTTCTAAAACCATTTTTGAAAGAAAGAGGCAACATGATCCTGTGGGTCAGAGGGTCTGGCAGCCTGCATTCAGAAAAACTGTAGAGACGCTGGGAAAGGAGCCAAGTTACTTAGAATCGTAGTAAGCTTGCAAGAGCTGAAAAGGAGTTTTACTTAGGAACCAGTATTTCTGTTTCTTCGAAAGAATGGGGTCCTGTTTCCTTGTTGAGGGAACTCTCCACCAAGCACCACGAACATAGAAAATGTCACTGCTCCCTGTGGGAAGACTCCCCTCATTGCCTGCTTTTGCATTCCTTCCAGTCGCTATTGGCAGTGCAAACACTTGGAATGACCATCTTGGGCCAACCTGGGGAATTAATTAATGTTGATGCTGCTAATCAAAGAGCAAGCTTTAACCCAGCCAGACATCCATAGGACCTACAAGTGGCCCATTTAAAACCTGCTCCTTTAATTCACAACAGCAGAAGGACAGAAAATTAATTTAGCCTGGTGCTTTTCAAACTTTAATGTGTGTATGAATCACCTTGGGATCTTTTTAAAATGCAGATTGTGATTCAGGAGGTCTGTGATTGAAGTCCAAGATACTGAACTTCTGCTAAGCACCTAGGTGAGGTAAATGTTTGGTCAACGGACTCAGCTGGGTGTTAGTCTCTTTCCTTCTCTTTTCCAGGCAAGACCACAACTTTGCCACACTGGTCAGATGAAAACCCCTCACAGCCAGGCATGATGGCGTATGCTTGTAATACCAGAGGCTCAGGAGGCTGAGGCAGGAGGATAGCAAGTTCAAGGACAGCCTCAACAACTTAGATGCTGTCTCAAAATAAAAAATAAAAAGGACTGTGGATGTGGCTCTGTGGTAGAACAAACAGCCTTGGGCTCAATCTCTAGTACCATTAAAAAAAAATTGAAACCATGATTCCAAAGATATTGTTAATAGATTGGACCTCTTTTTACTAACAATTCAAGTCAAATTCAACAAACATTTATTGAGAATTAAATTTTTCTTTTAGTTAAACTGCATCTTACGTGAAATAATTTATTGTCATTTTCCCTGTCACAAAATGGCTTTGTATGGTTCAATATGACTGCTTTTGGTCTTCTACAATCCCTTGTTTTATTTGTAATATTTTTGAGCTCTGGAGGCCATACTCATATGTAGTCAAGTGAAGAAGCTTCATGTTAGATGTTCTATGCTAGGTTCAAGGTTATCTTAAACAATTGTAAAGGTGGTCTCTGCCCATGAGCAAGTAGAATTTGACCAAACTCAGATTTTTTTGGTATGTTTGGGACTTCTTCTATAGGATGGAGGTTCTCAACCTGGAAAGAGAAAGATAGAACAGCCTCGGGAACTTTATCCAAATATACTATATACACACGCACACACATGCATTCGCCCCTGTTTACCCCACCTCTCAACAAATTCTGATGGACAATGGGCTTTCTCCAAAATTTTACACTCCCTTAATGCATCACCCTGCTACCACTGAGAACTGCAGTTTTAGAGTCATGCACTCAGGCTACCATCTCCTTAACAGTGTAGTGGCTCCAATGATGGCTCCCACATGATGTGTCCACCCAGAACCTGTCAATGTGAGCTTATTTGTGAAACCATGTCTTTGTAGATATAATTATGTTAAGGATATCAAGATGAGATCATCCAGGATTATCTGAGTGGGACCTAAATCCAATGTCAAAATCTCCTCATAAGAGACAGAAAAGGAGAAGACTCAGACATAGAGGAGAGGGAAGATGAAGTCAGAGGAAGGAGCCATGGTGACAAGGAATGCCACAACCCATCAGGAGTTGGAAGGGACAAGGAAGGGTCCCCCTTGGAACCTCTAGAGGGAGAGTATGGTGCTGCTGATGCCTTGAATTTAGATTTCTGGCCTCTTGATCTGTAAGAGTTTCTGTTGTTCAAAGTCACCACATTTATAGTAATTTGTCATGGTAACTATAGGAAAGTAATACCATAGTAATTGAGACAGAGCCTTAATTATTATTTTCTTTTTGGCCAAAGGATGATAGATATATGATTCTAGATTAAGGAGAGTGAAAGTCCTCAAGAAACATAGTTTCTTAGTGTCTGTGTGACACTAGAAAGGTCACTGAACCACTTTTACTCTTTGCTCTTATGAATTCCAAATGACATTGTAATCTACTAAATTTAAATACTTACCATGTGGTGCTAAATATTCTCTAAGAATGCAGTCAAATGGAGTAACAGACACTAATGAAAATCATTCAGTATAGTTAAAGTTATGATTAGTAACCTAAAGGAAGTCTATACTCTTGTGAAAGCCAGAAGAAATAGCAAAGATAGCTTAGATAGAGGTCAGGAAAGGTGACATTTGGACTGAATGTGCCAATTGCTGAAGGGATGGAAGTAGAGGGAAGAACATTCCTTCGTGAGAAATAACATGGACATCAGAAGGCAGAGGGAGAAGGACACTTGGTACATTTGAGTCAAGTCTATTATGGGGTAGGTAAGAAAGCAAGAGGGACAGTGATGAATCACAGGTCAGAGTGACACAACACATGTGAAGACCTGGGTGTTTTGTTGTGTGGCCGTTTTAGTTTCTCTCTGTTTTGTTTTGTTTTGAAGTGGGATCTCACAATTTTGTCAAGGCTGACCTAGAACTTCTGAGCTCAAGTGATCTCCTGTCATCTCCCGGAGAGGCCTCCTACAAGGTAACATTGGTGAACTATCAGGTGCAGCTCAATAGACTGAGAAGAAATATAGGCAAGAGCAAAGAGTTTGGTGGAAATCATGAAAAATATAGAAATGAAGCAAACCAATAAACAGCCTGTTAGCTGGAGAATTAGCTCTAGAGAGAAACTGTATGGAATATTTATCTACTCTGAATTATGATATTGCTATACTGGGAGAATGGAAAGGTTGTAAAGTTGCTTTTATGAGGCTGGAGGGGGAAAGTCAAGAAATAATGACTGTAACTGAAAAATCAACAGAAATATAAGAATATTATTTAGTGACACTTTGTTGAAGATATAAAATAACCAGTATGAAAAGTGAAAATGTTTACTTTTGGGATGAGGAAAATGGAGATGGGGAAAGAGTTTGGAAGATTTCTCTCTCTCTCTCTCTCTCTCTCTCTCTCACACACACACACACACACACACACACACTTTATAACAAATCTGCAGATCTTTTAGGATTCTTTAAATCTTTAAGAAGTGAAAAATTAACTGAGTTCCGTGTCACATGCCTGTAATCCCAGCGGCTCAGGAAGCTGAGCAGGAGGATCACAAGTTCAAAGCCAGCCTCAACAAAAGCAAGGTGCTAAGCAACTCAGTGAGACCTTGTCTCTAAATAAAATACAAAATAGGGCTGGGAATGTGGCTCAGTGGTCAAGAGCCTCTGAGTTCCATCCCCAGTACCAAAAAAAGAAAAAGAAAAAGAAATGAAAAATAAATGAATGAAGGAAGGAAGGGAGGAAGAAGAGAAAATAGTAGAGAAAGAAGGAAAAAGTGTCCATTGAATTTTCAAAGTGATGTCTTTTCTTTAAACTGAGGCACCAAACTGCTTAAAGATGAGCCTGGTGGGTACTGTGCCCACATTATATCTTTTGATATCAGTCTCTGGTGAGAGGCAGAGCCTTGTTCCTCTAAGTGTGGCAACTGGTCACTTGTTTCAGAATTGGCTAGTGTTAGTATTTAGGTCCTGAGTGCTTTCCTTGTAATGAATCTGAATATTTAGGAGATCCAAACTTTAAACGAACTCCCCAGATAATTCTTCAATCCACTAAAGTTTCAGAACAGCCTTACCCAAGTAACTAAAGAGTATTTTTAAGATATCCAGCCCCTCTCCTGACACACATGCCTGTTCCAATTCAGTAGGTCAAGTCAGGGTTGAATACATTCCCTTGTAAAAGTTCACCGGATGCTTCTAATAAGGTCTATTGCTGAGGAATTCCAGGGCTGTCAGCCTCGTCCTATTACCGCATCTGTTTTGGAGACTAGACAGTTGTGTAAAGAGATGTGGCTGTGTCTTTGAAAATCTGGAGCAGACAATTCTCTCCTCTGTGGCAGAAACACAATCAGCCTCTTTGTCTCTGAGCCTTGGCTTATGTTGGCAGACTTGTACCAACTATTTTAACATGGCTCTTCATTCACTTATTGTCACTTCATTAAGAACTCTAATGTCCACAAATACCTTTTAAGTTATATCTGGATAATATGTTCCAATAAGTGTTGGAACTATTTAAAGGATTATTTTGTAGCTCTTAGATGTTTTATTGTAAAACTTAAAAAAAAAACAAAAAAACCTTAAAACTTATATTCTCTCCCAGCCTAGAGTTTTGAGTACATTATCACTTAGTACAAATTAGTATCTTTTAGTTTTGAAAAATGCCAATCAAATGAAGAAATAATTGAAATGCTCTTTCTTGGCTAGGCATGGTAGTGTATGTCTGTAATCCCAGCAATTCAGGAGGCTGAGGCAGGAGGATTATAACTGTGAAGCCAGCCTTAGCAAATTAGGGAAGCTCTAAACAACTTCGTGAGATCCTGTATCAAAATCAAAAATAAAAATAACTGAATTCAATTCCCAGTACCCCCACCAAAAGAAAATTGCTTTCTCATTTTAAGTAATATAAATGTGAGTTTGAGCTTCTGTAAACAAGGCGTTATTGTTATTGTGATAATGTAATAAGATTGTTGTAATAAAAATATTATCTGTGATAGCCATGGATCTCAATTTTTTTTTTTTACCAAAAGTGCAATTTATGATGAAAACCTTAAATAACTAACATTCCCAAATAATTAATATAATAAAATATCATCTCTAAGACTCATGCTTCTAATCTGAAGTAATGTAGTTCACAAAAATCCCACTTAGCAAATATGCTAATGAGTGATTAAGAGATCCTCTATTAACTAAGAATTCCATTTAGAAGAGGAGGTTGAGTAGCTTGAGAATATCCATGTTCCACTGAGGCCTCAAGCTCACAAGGGAAGCACCCTACGTAGCCCCTTTCATCCACTGGGGCTTATCCTAGAGGATCATTGGTAGTTCTAATATGTTGTGAGAGGAAGACAGGAGACAAATCCCATCAGGTAGGATCAGCTTACATTATTCAAAGCTTAATATTTATAATAAATTCATAGGACCCTGAGATTATTGACTTTTGGGGAATAAGATTTTCATAATTTAAGGAGTCGTGCAGGCTTTCTGTATTAAATGTAGCCTTACAAGTGGTTTTGCAGGAGAAGTTAAAAAGAACCAATTAACAGAGGTGGTAAAAGAAGACATGTCCATGTTCTCATAATACATGCCTGAAGGGAATCATCATATATGCATCTTTTAAGGTTAAAAGTAGCACTTCTATGCCTAAGCTAAAACAAAGTTTTCACATTTGGTATAGAATTAAGAAAAATGTCACATAATCTTTATATACTCGTATATACAACAGTATGTAGTTAGAGAATTTGAAAAACAACATTATCTGTTCTCTCCTGCCCCTGAAGTAGGACCTCTGGGTAGTCAATATCCCTTAACTGTAAACCCAGTTTCTCTGGGTCGCTCTAGTCTGGGTGTTATCACAGAAAGATTCATTGTGGAAAATGAACTCTGTCACCACTATATAGCTGCCCTGAGTATTTCAGGAAACCTCTAGGTTGCCAGGCATTATTGTCCTCTGCCAGACCTCATGAATTGTGCTTTTATTCTGCCCTGTTCCACCAGATCATTAAGCAGTGCAAAAGCGGTGAACATACAAGCATCCTCCTTGTATGAATCTCTGTCACACAAGGTCACTGAAGGACCTGTACAACATGGCCTATGCGTTTTTTCTTCTTCTCCTCTTTCTCCTTCTCCTTCTCCTCTTTCTTTCTTTTTTTCCTTCTCCTCTTTTTTCCTTTTCATTGCAGTATTGGGGATCAAACCCAGGGCCTCAAACATGCTAGGTAAGCACTGTGCCACTGAGCTGTATTCTCCACCTTTTTAATTTTGACTTTGAGATAGGGCTCACTTATTTGCCCAGGCTGGCCTCACACTTGCTCTCTTCCTTTCTTAACCGGGATTATGGGTGTGTACCACAATGCCTGCTGAACTTCTGAGCAATATGAAAATAACCCCTCAGATTGTGCCTGGTGGACAGAGTCTAGCACTTCGGGCCCTGCTTCCTTAATCACTGGTAGACCTCAACCCCTAAGGGATTGTTAGGACCCCTGGGACTCTGGCAAATGCCTCTAGAGTCACCTCTCTCCTTCAGCCCACAGGACAAATAATCTTATATGCCAAGAATTACAAAAAGGGGAGACAGAGATGGCAGAGTAGTGGAATGCTATACTTTCTAGTTTCTCCACAGCTCAGACAGACACAGCGAACATACTGCCTCTCAGGTGGGAGACAGAGGGAATTCACTGAAATTCAATATTGGACTGTCAGAGACTCAGGGGAAACCCAGAAATTCTGGTGTTTCAAACAGATAACAAGAAAGAGTATATCAGAGCCAAGCCATGGCACTGGCAGCTTCACTGCCGAGGGGAGGGGTAATACAAAGGGAAAAAGAGTGAAATACAACAAATTTGACACAGAAACATCTGTAGAGTAGAAAAGCAGTCTGAAGTTGGCTGGTTCAGAGGCTGCACACTGAGAGCTGGCGTTTGAAAAATGCTGTGTTTCTCAACTACTGAGCAGAGAGCTCAGGTTGGGAGCCATCATATAGAGGTCACACCTGAGCTTGCTGCTGCAGGAACCCCAGAGATCATAGCAAATATTGCCACCCTGTCATGGCCAGTGCCTACCATATGGCCCAGGGTGCACCTGGAGAAGCAGTATTTGAACAGATGCAGTGAAGATTACATCTGATTCCAGTCAGAGATATGGAGAAGAGCACAACTCGCTATCCCTTTGACAGCAAGACTCCCTTTGAGTCTGGTGGCACATGCCACCAGCTAAAGAGGGTCATGAAATTGAAGAGGCAGGCAGGATTAGATTTGGGGACTGAGCCTTGGAAGGCCATAGTCATGGGTGGTAAAATGTGCACAATCTACCAAGGGCAGTGCTTACCTTACTCTATAAGTAGAATTCTCAGGAGGCACTAGAGATCCAGATGCCTAGCAGACATTGATATCTGCCCAGCCCTAACTGGTGAGTTGATCTAATCTCTCTGAAGTAAACTCCACCCAACAAAGTTCTGATCAGAGCCAGGCCCCATTTACCAGAACTTCCCATTTTGAACTCCACATCAGCCCCACCCTGAGAGTATACTAATTACGTCTGTTTGGACAAACTCTGATAGATGGTGGTTCCCACTCCATCCTACCTTGTATGAGTTAGCAGAGAAATTGAGAGCATTTCAATTAGCCTCCGTCCCCAGCCACTCCGCTGGCAGCCTGGTGAGCAACATAAAGGCAGAAAGGTTTAACAACCCCCAGCTCTTGTTCTCACTAAGGGCTGTATAGTCCAAGAAGAAATGAAGAGAAAGGAATTGAATATGTATCCTTGTCCACAGTTTTGACATCCTGTAAAGATAACATTTTTTTTTTGGTAAAACTTTTTGTTGTTGTTGTTCTTGTTGTATTTGTTTGGTTCATGTATATATTTGAACACACATTTAATTTTAATTATTTTATTTTGTTGTACCTTTATTATTATTATTATTTTTACTTTGATTTTCAGGGTTATTTTCTTGTTGCTGCTGTTACTCTTTCTACTTTTTTTGTCTCCCTCTAATAGTCAAATGCTCTTGTGTTCTCTCTCTACACATTTTTTTTCTCCTTTTTTATGGACTTAACTTTTACTACTCTTCCTTCTCTTCTCACATTTTGAATATGCTATCTTTTATTTCCTATTTTTATTTCTCTTAATGAACTATATTTTCCTATAGTTTAAAACTACTTAGTTTATGTAATTTCTGCCCAGATTATTCATGTTTTTGCATTTATTACTATAGTGAATATCATAGTTGTCAGGGTATTTACATTAAAGCTATATCCAGTTCATAATTTCTGACCACACCATTTTTATGGTTACTGGTGTTGCAGATGTCATAGTTGGAACTTGATATTTAGTTTAATGTCGGATATTGTTCATTGATGTTGCTGTTGTTTATTTTCCCATTTTCTGTGAGGTGCTGGAGATCCAGTGTGATTCTTTGAATTTGTGGGGTAGACACTCTGCTGCTGAGCGACCACATTGTTCCACACACAACCTAATCCCACTCAAACTTCAATAATACTTTAACACAAAGAATAGTGATGAGAATCTCCTCACACAGATGACTAGGCCCCAGATAGGAATAGCTGAAGGGTGAGGAGTGAGTAGATTATGACTCACTCAGGGACATCTGTTCCTATAGCAACATCATAGAGAAATACCATAGTGACTATGGACACCACAGCTAAGAGAAGGCTCAATGGAAATATTAATTTAATACGTTTTAGGAGATAAAGTATTGTCAGTCTAGAAGAGCAATCAGAGAGGATATACCCTATGTATCCTTCCATATACAACACAATTACCTGACCTAGAAGGACTGCACTCTTGTGAGATCTTCAGAGAAAGTGAGATCCATAAAATTTAACATAATACATGCTGTGTCATAGTTATCACCAAAACTAACAGGAAAACTATACTATGAAACTCTCTTGGAAATATATTGAACAAATCACAATAATCATATGTCTCAAGATATAATATATTCAAGGGGGAGAAATGAATGACAGTAGAGGGGGTAGAGAGAGAAGAGGGGAGGGGAGGGGAGGGGAGGGGGGATAGTAGAGGATAGGAAAGGCAGCAGAATACAACAGACACTAGTATGGCAATATGTAAATCAATGGATGTGTAACTGATGTGATTCTGCAATCTGTATATCGGGTAAAAATGGGAGTTCATAACCCACTTGAATCAAAGTGTGAAATATGATATATCAAGAACTATGTAATGTTTTGAACAACCAACAATAAAAAATTTTAAAAAAAGATATAATATATTATACTATATTCTAAAAAGTCCTCCCCCACACTCATAAAATTAGAAGAGACATCAATTCTAACAAAATGTACAAATCTCAACATAGATATAGAAAAAATGATAAAACAAGGTAGCATGATACCTCTCAACATTCATGAATATAAAGAAAACATGAATTCCTAGAAAACAACTAAACAAGTTAAGAAAGTCAGTAGAGGATATGAAAGAGAAGCTCAATAAATAGATAGAGATATTGAAAAATAACAACAGAAATATTGGAAATGAAAAAAACAAAAATCAAATTTAAAATTCAGTTGAAAGTTTCTCCAATAGACAGATCAAACCAAAGAAAGAATCTCAAAACTTGAAGATAAGGTGGCTGGCCTTGAATATTCAGACAGTTTTAGAGAAAAGAAAAGGAAAAAAGAAGAAGAAGAAAAGAAACTATGATCAGAATATACAAGAAATCAGGAACAATGTTAAAAGGCTCATAGTCATTTAAAAAAGAGCAGAAATACAGGCTAATAACATTTTTAACCTATTCAGTGAAATAATAGCAGAAAAATTTCCAAATCTTAGTACCAAGATGGACATCCTCTTCAAAGCATATTATAATTAAAATGCAAAAATTATGGGTCCAAGAAAGAATTTTAAAAGCTACAAAAAGAGATATGTTAGGTAACTTTTAGAGGAAAGCCAATCAGAATAACATCAGGTATTTTATCAGAAACCCAAAAGTCCAGTGGGGATTGCAACAACATATTTTAAACCTAAAAGAAAATAATCACCAACTGAGATTTCTATATCTGTCAAAAGTGTCCTTCAGAATGGAAGAAGAAATAAAAACCACAGAGATAAGCATAAACTAAAGAAATTCATGACTACTAAGCGAGCATAGCAGAAGATACATAAGGGAATCCTACACAGAAGAAGATACAAAAACAATTAAAAAGAAAAAAAAACTTTGGCTAATAATAATATCATTAGAAGAGAAGGTTAGCAAATGAGAATTAGGATCAAAGCAAATATTAGACACAGGAAGTAACATAAACCCTTCTACAATAATATTGAATGTAAATGGTCTTAATTCTCCAATTAGAAGACAAATACTGACAGACTGAATATTTTTAAAAACCCCGCTATATGTTGCTTTCTAGAAATATAACTCAGAGGCAAAAATATTCACATTCTGAAAGTTAAAGGATTGAAAATGATTTTTCATGCAAAGGAAACCTGAAAGCAAGCAGGAATAGCTACTTCCATATCCAACAAAGCTGACTTCAAGACAAAATTAATTAGAAAAGACAAAGACTGTCATTGCATATTGCTAAATGGAATAATCCCAACAAGACGATATAACAATAACAAATATTTGTGCTTCAAACATCAATGCACCTAATTGAAAAAAAAATACTAATTGATAAAAAGGCTCAATTACGCCCCAATGCAATTCCACATGATTTAGATATACTCTTCTTACTAATGCATATGTCATCCAGACATAAAAAGAACAAAGATACTACAGAGTTAAATCATACAGTAAATCAAATGGACTTAAAAACATAAAATAGACCAATATACTTAATTAGCAGATGCAAAAATTCTCAATAAAATATTATGAAATCAACAACACATATCTCATTAAGTCACAAGTTTTCAATTATATAAATAGGTTGAAGTTGATACAGATACACTAAAATAAGTGGAAAAATATGTATTTATATAAAATGTACATTTAAAAATACTCTATGACTTCACCTATTAATTTTCTCAAAGGAATATAATTCTAAACTCTTATTATTTATTTTAAAATTTACTATAAGTGGTTTATTTGTGCTTAATTTATGTTTTTATATATGTTCCACTCATGGAGCAATGAGAATTAATGGATTAAAAAGATTGTACATTATGATCAAGTTGGTTTTATTCTGAGATTGTGTTTTATTCCACTTTTTTGTCACTGTGACCAAATTACAAGACAAAAAAATTTTGGAGAAGGGAATGTTTATTTGGTGCTCACGGTTTCAGAGGTGTCAGTCCATAGATGGCTAGCTCCATTGCTCTGGGCCCATGGTGAAACAGAGCACGATGGCAGAAGGATGTGGAGAAGGACAGAAGCTCAATACCTGGACATTAGGAATCAGAGTGAGAGGTCTGCTCACCAGGAACAAAATATATACTCCAAAGCCATGTCTCCAGTGACCTACCTCCTACAGTCACACCCTACCTGCCTACAATTACAACCCAGTTAATCCATTCAAGTGGATTAATACACTGATTAGGTTAAGGTTCTCAACCCCAATCGCTTCAGCTCTAAACGTCCTTGCATTGTCTCACACATGAGCTTTTGAGGGACACTTCATATCTAAACTGTAACAGATTGCAAGGGTGGATCAACATACACAAATCAATAAATGTAATATGACATATGAATAAAATCAAAAACAAAATCACATGATAATCTGAATATATGTAGTAGAAGCCTTTGTTCACATTCAAAACCCATTATTGATAAAAATCCTGAGGAAAATAGAGATAGAAGGAACTTACCTTAACTGAAAGTTATCATCATACTGAGTAGAAACAAACTGAAAACATTTCTTCTAAAATCAGGAACAAGACAAAAGTGTATACTTTTACCATTGCTGCTCAATAAAATCCTTGAAACTTTAACCAGAGCAATTAGGTAAAATAAAGAAAAGAAAAGGAATACAAAGAGGAAAGGAAGAAGTCAAATTGTTCCTATTCATAAATGAATCTATCCTGTATTTAGAAAATCTTGAAAGTGGCACCAGTAGACTTCTAAAGCTGATAAACAAATTCAGAAAAATAGAAGGATTTAAAGAAGTCAACATGCAAAAATCAATAGCTTTTCTAGACACCAATAATGAATCTGCTGAGACAGAAATCAGGAAAACAATTCTATTCATAATAGCTTTAAACACACACACACACAACTTAGGATGAATCTAATCAAAGAGGTAAAAGACCTTTATGGTGATAAACTATAGATCCCTTAAAAAGAAAAAAGAAAAAAAGACATCAGAAGATGGAATAATCTCCCATGTTAAGGAAAGACAAAATTAATACTGTTAAGATGGCCATACTACCAAAAGTGATCTACAGTTTCAATACAGTTGCCATAAAAATACAAATGATATTATTCTCAGAACTAGAAAAATAATCTTAAAATTTTAGATGAAAGAATAGAACACCCAGAATAGCTAAAGCAATTCTGAGCAAAAGAGTAAACCTGGAGGTATCACAACACCTGACTACAAAGCCATTGAAACAAAAACAGTTTAGTAACAGTATAAAATAGGCATATAGGCCAGTGGAAGAGAATAGAAGACACATAAAAAAAAAAAAAAAAAAAAAAAAAACTCACATAGAGTTTTCTGACTCCTGACAAAGGTGCCAAAAACTTACTCTGGAGAAGAGACAGTATCTTTAATAATATATGCTGGGAAAACTGGATATCCAAGTGTAGAAGGATAAAGCTAGTTTCTTATCTCTCACTTTGCACAACAGTCTACTCAAAAGGAATCCAAGACCTAGGAGTGAGACCAGAAACTTTGCCAACTGCTGGAAGAGAACATAGAGGAAACACTCCAACATATTGGTGTGGGCACTGATTTCCTTTGTAAGACTCCTATGTTTCAAGAAATAATAGCAAGAATCAATAATGTTATGGTATTAAACTAAAAAGCTTCTGTACAACAAAGCAAGAAATTAACAGTTCAAAGAGAGTATCTACAGGGTAGGAGAAAATCTTTGCCAACTACTCTGGTAAAACAGAATTAATATCTACAATATATAAAGAACTCAAAAAACTCAACATCATAAACCAAATAAACCATTCAGTAATTGGGTAAATGAAGTAACCAGACACTTTTCAAAAGAAGTAAAAGTGACCAATAATAATATGAAAAAGTATTCCCTATCTCTAGCCATCAGGAAAATGTAAATCAAAACTATACTGACATTTCATCCCATTTCAGTTAGAATGACAATCATCAAGAATAGCAATAATATTACATGCTGGCAAGGATATAGGGAACTCTTATGCTCTGTTGGTATACATGTAAGTTAGTACAGACACTATGGAAATCAGTATGGAGGTTCCTCAAAAGACTAGCAATGGAAGTACCATATGAAATAGCTATACAACTCCTCAGTATTCATCCAAAAGAATTAGAGTCCATACTATAGTAAAATGATAATCCTGTTTATAGCAACACAATTACAATAGCCAAGTTACGGAACCAGCCTAGGTGTCCATCAATAGAAGAATGGATAAATAAAATGTGGTGTATATACATAATGGAATTTTATTCAATCATAAAAAGAACAAAATTTTGTCATTTGCAGGAACATAGATGGAACTTGAGAGCAACATATGAAGTGAAATAAGTCAGACTCAGGGATTATATATTTTCTTTCATGGTGGAATGGTGGAAGCTGAAAAAAAAAAGGATAAAGAAAAATCATGAAGATACCAGAGAGAACAGGAGGGTGGAGAAAGAGGTTGGGGGAGGGAATATGGGAAGGCAAGGGGAGGTGTGGGGGATTGAAATTGATCAGATTATTATATGCATGTATAATATGCCACAAGGAAACTCATTATTCTTTATAAATATTATCCACCAATAGAAAAACGTAAATAAAAGTTTACAAAATGACCCCCTTGAGGAATTACCACCAAATTATCAATGTGGAATATTGTTCAGTATAGAAAGAGAGCTCCATGTAAATTCAGCTTAAATAACATGTGAATAGCTTATTTAATATACTATATAATCATGAATATCAATGGTAGAATATTTTCTTAACCTAGATCTTTTTAATTATATATATATATATATATATATATATATTATATATATATATATATATATATATATATAAAATAAATAAGGGGTTAGAGATGTATCTCAGTGGCAGATAACTTGCCTAGAATGTGTGAGGCTCTGGGTCCAATCTTCAATACCATATAATAAATGAGTAAATGAATGAGTTAATGATTGAATGTATGTATTTTCCATATTCTTATAGCTTGTTTTATATGATTACAATGTTGGCAATAAAGGAAATATGTAAAAAATACAACTGAAGCCCAGAGATGGACTAGTTAGGTCTGGAAAGGCATCATAAAGATGGCCATTTATGTTAAGGTTTGAATGACAAATAGAAGCTTCAAGAGAAGAGGGTTTGTGGGGCTAGGTAAGAATTCTAGGCAGAGGGAACAATAAATATAAAAGTAGGCATGGCATAGTAAGATATTTTAACCCTGGAATTTCCCAAAACCACTTAAATTGCCTGCAATTAGCTTGTTTTTCAAAGGGATCACTTGAAACCAAAATGGAAGACAATAAAGTATGAACTTTTAAAAGAGGAAATGTCAATCCAAAGAGGTCTTCCTGACCTTGTTGACACTGTGGACAGCCCCCAGGCCCTGTGGAAGCCCTCAGAAAAGCATATAGACTATGCTTCAGAAGTATAATCAAGAGCTGTTGGCAGAGAAGCCCTGGGGTGATATATTATTCAGCTTTGTATTACTATAACAAAATACCTGAGATAATTAACTTACAGGAGAAAATATTTACTCTGGATCACAGTTTTGGAGCTTCCAGTTTATGATCTAGTGGCCCTTTTCTGATGAGCAAAATACAACATAATGGGAGCACATGATGAGGCAAAACTAAGAGCCAGGAAACAAAGATAAAGAAGAAGAGACAGAGGTCCTCTGATTCTATTCAAAGATGATCTAAGGACCTCTCACTAAGCCCCACCTCTGAAAGATTACCTCCCAATAGTACCACCCTGGAAACCAAACCTTTAACACATGCATCTTTGAGAGATACTCATTCAAACCACAGAAGATGGGAAACTAGAGATATTCTCTGCAATGGGGCAAGATGTTAGGGGACACCTTCGCATAACCATTGCTACAATATAGGATGGAGTAATATGTAAGATCAAAAGAATATGAGGTTGAGTAGAATTTGTGTCAACATGTAAGATATGTGCTTGATATGGCTGACATGCTTATCATAGTATCAAGTGGAAATTCGGGTATAAACAGAGCAAAACCTTAAAAGCTAGATCATGGACATATTGTATAGGATAGAAACCTTCTTTGTAACAGTATCATGCATGATTCTATAGTCAATGAAGAATAATCCAAGGGTTTAAGACAAATGGGTAACTCATTTCTATTTGTATCAGTTATAAGATAATGCTTCTGTAAGTACTGAATTTTCCTTTGTACCAAGTACTATGTCTTGGGAAAATTGCAAAAGGAAAATAGAAAAAAAAAAAAAACATGATTCTTCCCTCACAAGCATATTGAGGAAGACAATTTTTCAAGCCATTACAATAAACTTTGGGGATAAGCTTTTGGATGAGGGTATGGATACCATTGGTACCCACAGCAGGAGTGTTTGTATTACTCTGGGGGTTCTGAGAAGGATTTTGAAGAGAGTTGGCAGTAACTTTACATTGAAGGGTGAGTGAAAGTGATATGAGAAAGGAAGGGGAAGAAGCATACCAGGAGGAATAGACAAAAATAAACATGTTGCATCCAAGGGAGCTGAAGGAGTGTAGACTGGCTGTCAATAGTGGAGTGTGAGGAAGAGGTGTCCAGAGACAGATGCTTAGAGAGGAAAAGCGGAACTACTTGTGCAGAAGATGCAAATTCAAACAAATAGTCAAGAATCACTGAACTAAATGAACAAAAATGTTTTGAATCACCCTTTTCCTTTAGTGCAAATAAGTAAACTTTTATTTAGAGCCTTCCTACACTTCTCAAGCCATACTTCCAACAAATTACTTTCAGCAGATAGAATGGAGCAGTTTTTTTCCATTTGGGATCTCACCTTAGTGTCCCATGTTGGTCACTTACAGAGCCTTGTCACAACCACTGGGGTGGATTGCTCTGAGGTCAGAATCTCATGCACAGCATGAAGCATGGAATCAGACCCTGAAAATGATGCTGAAGTGTTTGTAATAGTAGCAATAAAAATAAAAGCTCTTCAATGTATCACTTTTATTCAAATTTTCTTTTATTCCATACAACAGGCAGGCCTTATCTGGCTTGTTTCACTTTTTTTCCCCCCACATTTTATCATCTGTGCCTGTATCTATAAGTAGACTACACATGCTCCTCTCTTGGTGACTCTGGGTGTTTTGTTATCTATTCTCACCTTTTTGGAGAGAAAAATAAACATGACATGCAACTCCAAAACAGGAAGTGCATCTCTGCTAACATTGCAGAAAAATCTGAGATGAACAGGAAGTCATACAGAAAAGCAAATTATTTGCTTCACATCATCTGTAGTTTATAACAGCAAACGCAATGCTCCAGGCTTGTATGAAATGTATGTTATGCTAAATTTGAGGTCATACTCTCACTTGTCAGAACATAACATCTAGTCCTAAGTTCTAAAACTTTAGAGGCCTGTGAAATAGTTGGACAGGTTCCAAAGAAGAGCAATGAAAAGTGATAAAAGATTTGAAAGGTAATACCTTTGAGGGAAGACTAAAAGAACAAGAATTATTTCTCCTCTAAATGAGAAGTCAGAGATAATTTTACAATCTTGGAGTCTATGAAAGCTTTTATGTGTAGAGCAACAGTGTCCAAATCCAGAGGAATTTGAGGAGCCCCTGGGTAAAGCAAAGGAACCCTGGTGTGTGTGGGGGGGAGGGGGTATTGCTGTGCATTGGCTCCATGTATTTCTTGGTAGAAACCTCTTCTTCTGAGACCCAGGAGATTGGGTATTATCTACTAGTGAGGTGTCATGTTCTGTCTTCATGAACACTGGGGTAAAATAAATGACGTCTAAGAATCTCTAAATTCAGTAGTTTTCAGGTTTTTAAAAGGTCTTCCATTTGAGAGGACTCCAAGGACAAATAAATTATTGGCCAAGATTTTATTCTTATACTTTCTTGAAATAGTAGCACACCTGGTCATTATTGGTAATATCTGCAACCAGAATTTCAGAAACTTTTATCATATTACTAGTTTAGGAATCTTTCTTATGCACAATAATTTCAAAAATATTTCCAGCCTTATATTCCTTAGGTCATCACTGTTACACTTATCTGCCTGTGCTCTGATAAGATACTGTACTGAACTTCTCAGCCTCTCCTTTCAAAACGGAGGATGATACATATATAATCTAATAGTTCAGTTGAAATAAACATTCTTCCATTTCAGGAGCAAAATCTATGCATAGAGACACCTGCATATTTTTGGAAATATAGTAAGTTATAATTTTATGACAGCAGCATAGCATTCCATTTACAATCTTTTTAGAAAGGTGGATGATAACAGAAGCTAGGACAATACAATAAAATACTATGTCTGCAATAAAAAATCAGACTTCACTCTCCTGAAATGGGCTCATGCAGATCACTATATCTCTGTTTACGGGGAATTTTAAGATAGTCACAAAACAAAACTGCCAAGCATGAAAGAATAATTCCTTTAACAGCTGTTCAGTAAGGTCAAAAACACAGAAACTATTGAAGGTTACAAAAGTATAGTTAGAACTCTTGGGAGTTTATTGCAACAGAGATTTCAAAATCATCCTGTGCTTGCACCACACCTGATGTCAGAATGCTGATCATTTGTTAAAAGATTTTGGAAGCTTGAGATCAATTCTGTCATTTGACTTACTACTTCATGCCATCATGACTGGGGAGACAGAGTTAATAAATGAAAACATAGATGTCTCTGATGCTTAGTTCAGAAAAAAGAAACAAACATGGATCAATAGGGGCAATCTGACACCAATATCCCAGTTTCTACCTAGACATCAGCAAAAGGAAGGCTACTGTACACAATCCCAAAAACCTGCTCTCCAACCTGCCCTATTGATGAAAAAGCTGGACATAATAAGAAATTAAATGAAGCTGAATAAATACCCATACTGAGCGCTGGAAATCAGAACTACATTTGGTGAAAAGTAACCAAAAGAAAAAAAAATAGATCAAAATGTCATCATATGAAACATTGATATTTTTGTGGTTCATGACTCCAAACTGAAATATAAACTCAGCCTTAGGCCAGATTTTTTTTTCTTTTCTGCTATTTGATTTGAATACGTTCATTCCTCCTTCTTTATTTAGAGAGCTTTGCATCTCCTCTTTTTTTCCTCACCAAATTTTATTTTACTTAAAAAAAATTCTCAGTGAAACCCAAATTTTATGAAATAGAGGGAATTAGGTGACATTTCAACAATAAAATCATCTGATGGAACATGCAATGTAAATGTGTTTTGCAACTCTGTTTAACAGCATAGACTGTTTAAAATAGAAGTTAACATCAGTTTGCTGTGAACATAAATATGATGTTTATCAATGTGACCCCTTTAGTTCCTTAATTGTTAACCTCATATGATATTAAATTTCATAGATCCCGTGTTGGTCTATATAGCATTACCTCAAAACTCTAAAAACCTCAATGATTGCATACCATTAATACCACATTCAATTACATTTGTAATTTAAAAGGTTAGCAGTGTGCTTGGACAATGAAAAGTGTTTCTCATTTGTACAAATGCACAGAAGCACAACCTATTGCAGTTCCCGCTCACAATTTGGACTTTTCCTCTCTTGTGGTGCACTGGATTTTAGTAAAACAAAAATAAGATTTGACTTAATTACTAAAACTTTGACACAGGACTTTTTGAAATTTCTCAGATAGTACTATCTAAAACATTTTAGTTATAAAATCATCTCTTGGAATTTAAAAACAAATCTTGATGTAAGTATGAAGGGTTTGAAACACACATTTGAGAAATTTCTCTCAATTGTGATGAACCAGAAGTTGTGTTATTAACCCCATTTTAAGGACAAAAAACTAAAGATTCTGAAAAAAATAATGCATTTTATCCAACGTCATGATAGTACCAAGACTATAACCTGAATATTCTCGAGTTGAGTATGTAAAACTTGCTTATTCAACATCAAACACAAACATATATAGAGAGAGAACTCTCAATTTATAAGCACGTCATCTCACAAAGATACATTGACAAGGGATGGCAATTTTTACCATTGGAACACTGTGGTGGAGAAAATTTTGCTTTCTAGAACAGTCCTCAATAGCTCACTTATTCAAAAGAATGGTGCAGTGGTCATATTTCCAATCATATCTTTAATGATGTTTCTGAAAAAAAAATCACATTTAGTGGTTTACTTTGGGGCATAGGACATACCTCACTTAGGACAGAGGATCCAATTCTCTCCTCTTGTCTCCACCCCAGCTCTCAGAGAAGCAATTGAAAGATGAGAACTACAAGGCTTCACTGTGAGAAGCTCCCAATTTCTTCTGTCTCCCTTAGATGATCCATCTTAAATAGACAACTCCTATCTGTTACTCCCATTATTTTCCATTTTGAGTACCAAGTAATGCCTTCCTTCTTCCTTTTTCTTTCCATTGAAGAAAATGATTCCTAACTTTCCATTAGAATTCCTTGAAATTTCTTCTTGACCATGATTTCTGAAACACACACGTTTTTCTGAACTTTTGAAAAATGTGTGCACAAGTGTTTTCTAACCCTCCAGACTTTTAAAAGGTTGTTCTTTATTTAGCATCCAATTATACTCCTCAAGTATCCATCCAACATGCAGCAGGAAGCCTGGGGCCCACCCCACAATATGTCTGAGTATTCCCAATTGTCTCTGTTCCCCTGGCTCTTCCCGCTCCCATTTCACACTCTGAGGAATACTTGACGTCCTTCCATGTGGTGATCTGCCCTCTGACTACAAACCTTGTCAACTCCTGCTTTCCCTTCCTCTTTCACTCATAGTACAGGGCTTCATGTGACAAAAATATTACTAAATGTATGGGGATAACCAATGACAGTGACAGCATACTGAAAAGAGTCTCATGGCTCTCTCTCTGTTTGAGTTTCTTTGGTTAACAAAGTTCCACAATTTAGGTGGCTTAAAACAACAGAAATGTACTGTCTCCCTGTTCTGAAGGATAGACATCCCCAAATATTTCTAGAATATTTTATTAAATTATTACTATTATTTCCTATAATAACTTCTGTTCTCTCGGTTCTCCTCCTAAGGGACACTAATTATGCACATATTTTATTCTCTTCCCTGTGTTTCTTGGCCTCTTATATCTATAATCACTTTTAACTTCTGCTTCATTCACATTTCATCAATTCTCATTTTATTTCTCTGAGGTTCATAGGGGGAAATTGTTCCTTGCCTCTTCCCAGCATCTGTGCTGGCCATATATCCTTGGTGTTCCTTGGTTTGTAGGTGCATCACTTCAGTCTCCATCTCCATTGTCATATGGTGGTCTGTCTTACAGTATTCTTCAGTGTGTCTCTGTCGTTCAGTATTCCTCTCTTTGTGTCTTTGCCTGAATTTTTCTCTTCATTTAAGGATACCATTCATACTGGATCAAGAGCCCAAATCAGCCCACTATTATTTCATCTTAACATAGCTGATTACTTCTGTAATAACCATTTCCAAGTAAGGTCATGTTCTGAGGTCTTCAGGGTTGGAGCTCAAACACATCTATTTTTTTTTTTTAAGTAAGGCATTTATTTATTTATTATTTATTGGTACCAAAGATTGAACTAAGGGACACTCAACTACTGAGGGACATCACCCCCCTATTTTGTATTTTATTTAGAGTCAGGGTCTCATTGAGTTGCTTAGAACCTCGCTTTTGCTGAGGCTGGCTTTGAACTCATAATGCTCCTGTCTCAGCCTCCCGAGCCGCTGGGATTACAGACATGCACCACAGCACCTAGCTCAAACACATCCTTTTGGAAGATACATTTTAACCCATCAAATGTTAGAAGGAATTTCTCCCTATAATTTCTTTGGCTCAGCCACACCACTCTCAGGGCCCACCCCACCCTCTCACTGTCCAAATAAACTCCTTCTATTAAGGGTTTCTAAGGCCTGGCCTGGCCCTCCCCAATCCTCCATCTGGACCTCCAGATTGAATGGTTTCGTTCACTGGCCAAATTATTGCTTGGTATGCATTGGTGTTACTGTTGTTGAAGACTCTTTTCACACTAACCCAATTTTGACTCTGTGTTGTGCTTTTTTGTGAATTTTTGTGTTTCTTCTAACAAATGAGACGCTTTTTTCTCCTAGTGGTTAAGTACTTTATATAATAGCTGTAATCTATTACTTCTTCAGGTTAGTATCTATGAACTACCTTTTACAAGCACTGAAGATTTAGTGGATTTCCATTTCCCTATTCCCTCAGTCCTCCACTCTACCATTATATTTTAGATTATTACTACACCTTTGCTGTTCTTTTAACCATTCAATCTACTTATGTCTCTATTACTTGATTTATTAGCCTAATGAAGTCTTCTGATCTCAGGTCATAAAAGATATTTAAACATACTTACACTACCTCTCCCTTCTCTGTCATCCCTTCTCAACTATTTAATTATTTCTTCATTGATAGAGTTTATAACTTTAGCAATATGCTTTACAGTTGCAATTCCCATACTTGTTTTAAATGTCGTCGGATATTTAAATGTATTCACAAATAACTACCAGGAATTTTGCAGGAGCTTCTTCATTCTTTATTTTTGTCACCCACAGCTTGTCATTATTTCTAGAATATTTTATTAAATTATTACTATTATTTCCTCTAATAACTTCTGTTCTCTCTGTTCTCTTCCTGAGGGACACTAATTATGCACATGTTTTATCCCCTTCCCTGTGTTTCTTGTGCTTTATTTCTGTAGTCACTTTTAACTCCTGGTTCATTCACATTTCATCAATTCTCATCTCATCCATGCCCCATGCTGTGGCTTCACCGATGAGCCTTCTCCTTTCTACTGCTTCTAATATGATCTTCATTTCTGATTGGTGGTTTTATTTTCCTTCTAGATTTTTCTTAGTTCTGTCATCTCATGTTTCATTTACTCTGGTACCTTGGTCTATTTTCCCCTTTGAGATCCAGACTCATAGAAATTCTTTGCTGCATTAGGGATTTAAAATATTTATTTCAAATGGTTTAATCATAAACCATTTTGATATGTTCCATGGCAAGTATTTGTGATGAGTGTTTTTTTTTTTTTTTGGTTTTCCCCACTTTCTCCTCTTTCTTTTCATCTTTTTACCATGACAATATCTCTATATAGATTTTGTACTATTGTTTCACATGAGATTCAACTTAGAACAAGAAGAGTTTTTCCTCAACCAAGTGAAGGAGTGAAGGTTGTGTTGAGGACCGAAGGTGGTCAGGAACATGTTCCAGTATTAGGAGTACTTCTAATGACATAGAGTTGTGCATGTGGAAGGGTGGATTTTTCTTGCCACTCAAGAGAAATAGCAGTAGAGTTCACTGCAATGCCATGCCTCTCCCTGTGGCCTGTCTTAGTAACAGACAGCCGTGTGCCAACACAAAAGAAGCCTGTGTTGTTCTTCCGTCAGATCCATCTGCCTGCTTCCCCTGGGTAAAAGATTGGCTCTTAAGAAGCCAATAGGACCTGTTCAAGATCCAGTTCCCATTTTTTTGGAACAAAATGATGTCACCTTCTCTCCTCAAAGCGGGTAGCTATACTGAAGAATTGTGCCTGTCAACTTAATCTGAAGACTTGTACCATGGGCCTCGTTTCTTAGCATGTGCCTGCACTCCTGACTGACCTCTTTTAATACCTCGCATCCATTCCATCTACACTATGACTCAGGTTACAGAGATCTTCTAATTGCACCAAAGACTGAGGATTTGGTTTTGTTTTATACTTCTTTCAGTGTCATGTGATCCTCATTGTTTGGGGGTTATTATCAAATGCAAAGGAAGCAGTACTATTTCTACACCACCAATATTTAAAATCCAAAATAAAATCTAGTCGCTTATTTATGCTTTGTTTAACATTTTCTTTAACCTTTAATTTTTTTTAAAGAAAAAACACAGAGGTGAGAAACCACATTCAAAGAAATTATCCATAGTCATGTTGTACCAAATGTAGGACAAGAATTCTCGTTTTTTTACTTCTTAAACTGAAAGAAATTACCACTATACTTACCATTATATCATGCTTTGGCAAGGCATTAATGGTGGATTTGACCTTATTTCTAAGAAAATAAACATTAAATCTGGACTTTCAATATACTAAGAATCTCACATTTAATTTCATGCTTGAAAATACAGTTCCTATGAGATTTCAAAACTTTGAAACAATAAATGCTTCTCCAGTGATCCTTTCACACATATTGTATTTACCATCAGGAGATGATCCAGGTAAAGAATAATTAATGTTAAAAATTTTGAACTATTGCTCTATTTGCCTGAATCTACTTCACTGAAGAGAAATTCTTTCTAGATCACCTATAAGAAGTAATAGATAACATCTGACTTCTCAAAACCAATTCTCTGAAGTAGAATGCCACTTTCTTAGTATATGCTAATATCCATTTTTAAAAATTTTTGGTGAATACAAAAAAGGTAACTGTGTCATGCCCATATTTAGATAAACTCAGATATATTACTTCTATCCCCAGTCAAGAAATCTAGAAATATCTTAAAGTTAATTACAATTGAAAGCATCCATGAAAAAATGCTTTTGTATGATGATTTTCATTTTGAACAAAACTACTGAAGATTGATTATTCTGATACTGTTTTATTCAATAACTGGGAATTTCAGGTATGAAAATGGGTACAAATAAAGGCTGTATGGTATAAATTAAACTAACTGAACCTTACCAACACCGGAAAAGTTAGGCAAAAGCACGGTAAGTAGATTTGCTCCTTTTAACATGTTCAAACTTTTCTCTCATGGTTATCTATGCTGCCAGTTGTGGGTGGGCAAATAAATACCTGTTAGCTTCTGAAAACTCCTTTGTTTGAAAGCAGGGAGAATAGTGGCTTGGCTTGCTACAATTGTTTTGTTGGTTAGCATAGAGTTTTAATTATTCTGTGATACATCTCTAGATATCACAGATGACACAGTAACCACATTGTTCTTCAGCAGGGTCCTTTATTGTCTACCTTGGTTTGTGCTTAGGATGGTTGTTCCAATTTCTCCCTGAATCTTCTATCTCTGTGAGTCTTCTTATTATTAATGTGTTTCTTAATATAGTCTGATCATAAATGCAAGGAACATAAGGGTGGTCAGACACACATTAAATATAAAAATTAAAATAAAGAATAAATTTCTTTGATGAAGGTAAGTTATGACATAAGAGGAAAAAAGTGTCACATAGATATCTTGTCCAGATTATGTGTAATTCCATTTATATGAAAGTGGCAATATATGGAAAGTTTTCTATCAAAGATCTTTTTGACCTGCCCACTGATATTAGGTACAACATTAAATATTACATTAGCTATGTAGATAACAAAAGAAAATGAATAAGCTTCATTTAAAAAAATAATGTAGAATGGCCCGCGAAGGGGCAGAGCTGCCAACCACTTCTGCAAGGTAGGCGGGTCTGCGACCCACCGGCAGAACAGGAGCAGCGGCCTGCTGAGAGGCAGAGCCGCCCCCTCCCCCCGTGCCGGCAAGGTAGACGGAACTGTGACCACCCACAGAACAGGCCCAGCGGCCTGCTGAGGGGCAGAGCCGCCCCCTACCCCACCCCACCCCCGCGCCTGCCAGGTAGGCAGAACTGTGACCACCGACAGAAAAGGCCCAGTGGCCCGCGGAGGGGCAGAGCTGCCAACCACTCGTGCAAGGTAGGCAGGCCTGCGACCCACCGGCAGAACAGGAGCAGCGGCCTGCTGAGAGGCAGAGCCGCCCCCCCCCACCACGCCTGCAAGGTAGGCGGAACTGTGACCACCAACAGAACAGGCCAGACCTGCAACCGACAAACAGAACAGGCCCAGTGGCCTGCGGAAGGGTAGAACTGCCCCCCCCCCCCCGCGCCTGCAAGGTAGGCGGACCTGCGACCCACCGGCAGAACAGCCCCAGAGGCCTGCAGAGGGGCAGTGCCGCTGCCTGCGCCTGCAAAGTAGGCAGAACTGTGACAACCGACAGAACAAGCCTAGCGGCCCACAGAGGGACAGAGCCGCTGCCCGCGCCTGCAAGGTAGGCGGACCTGCTACCGACCGGCAGAACAGGCCCAGCGGCCTGCCGGCGTGGTAGGCACATTGCCCCAATTGGAGGAGGGGCAGAGCCGCTGCCCGCGCCTGCGAGGGAGACTTTGCAACTATACAAGACCAATATAAATATATAGGGGGAAAATTCAATAGCACAAAGTTTCACCAAGCAGAAAGAAACGCGAACAGTATGAAGAGACAAGGAAAGAAAGGACCACAAGCAATGCAGGTCAACTCAACGTTAGAAGAGGTAATAGCTGCAGCAGATGGAATGTCAGAAAAAGAATTCAGGATATACATGCTTCAGATGATCTGGAGTCTCAAGGAAGACATCAGACAGCAAAATCAGACAATGAAAGATCACTTCAACAATGAATTACATAAACAAATCCAAGAAGCAAAAGATCAACTATACAGGGAGATAGAGGTTATAAAAAACAAACAAACAGAAATCCTAGAAATGCAGGAAGTAATAAACCAACTTAAAAACTCAACTGAGAACACTACCAGCAGAGTAGAACACTTAGAAGATAGAACATCAGACAATGAAGATAAAGTATTTCAACTTGAAAAGAACATAGACAGCTCAGCAAGACTGTTAAGAAACCATGAGCAGAACATCCAAGAAATATGGGATAACATCAAGAGACCAAATTTAAGAGTCATTGGGATACAGGAAGGGACAGAGTTTCAAACCAAAGGAATGAGCAATCTATTCAATGAAATAATACGAGAAAACTTCCCAGACTTGAAGAATGAGACAGAATCCCAAATCCTAGAAGCCTACAGGATGCTGAATGTGCAAAATCATAAGAGATCCACACCTAGACACATTATAATGAAGATGCCCAACATACAGAATAAGGAGAGAATTTTAAAAGCTACAAGAGAAAGGAAGCAGATTACATTTAGGGGTAAGCCAATCAGGATAACAGCTGATCTTTCAACACAGACTCTGAAAGCTAGAAGATCCTGGAATAACATATTTCAAACACTGAAAGAAAATGGGTTCCAACCAAGAATTGTGTATCCAGCTAAATTAAGCTTCAGGATGGAAGATGAAATTAAAACCTTCCATGATAAACAAAAGTTAAAAGAATCTGCAGCTAGAAAACCATCTCTTCAAAACATCCTCGGCAAAACATTACAGGAAGAGGAAATGGAAAATAACAATGAAAACCAACAGTGGGAGGTAGTACAGTAAAGGGGGGAAAATAATCAAAGAGGAAAACAAACTATGTTTAGTAACATAAATAAACAAATATGGCTGGAAGAACAACCCATATCTCAATAATAACCCTAAATGTTAATGGCTTAAACTCACCAATTAAGAGACACAGGCTAGTAGAATGGATCACAAAACAAGACCCAACAATATGCTGCCTACAGGAGACGCATTTGATAGGAAAAGACATACATAGGCTGAAGGTGAAAGGTTGGGAAAAATCATATCACTCATATGGACTTCGGAAACAAGCAGGTGTGTCCATACTCATATCAAATAAAATAGATTTCAAGCCAAAGTTAATCAAAAGGGATAAAGAGGGACACTACATACTGCTCAAGGGAAACATACACCAACAAGACATAACAATCATAAATATATATGCCCCTAACAATGGTGCAGCTATGTTCATCAAACAAACTCTTCTCAAGTTCAAGAGTCTAATAGACCACCATACCATAATCATGGGAGACTTCAACACACCTCTCTCACCAATGGACAGATCTTCCAAACAAAAGTTGAATAAGGAAACTATAGAACTCAATAACACAATTAATAACCTAGACTTAGTTGACATATATAGAATATACCACCCAACATCAAGCAGTTACACTTTTTTCTCAGCAGCACATGGATCCTTCTCAAAAATAGATCACATATTACGTCACAGGGCAACTCTTATACAATATAAAGGAGTAGAGATAATACCATGCATCTTATCTGATCATAATGGAATGAAACAGAAAATCAACGATAAAAGAAGGAAGGAAAAAGCATACATCACTTGGAGAATGAACAATAGGTTACTGAATGATCAATGGGTTATAGAAGACATCAAGGAGGAAATTAAAAAATTCTTAGAGATAAGTGAAAACACAGACACAACATATCGGAATCTATGGGACACATTGAAAGCAGTTCTAAGAGGAAAATTCATTGCGTGGAGTTCATTCCTTAAAAAAAGAAAAAACCAACAAATAAATGATCTCATACTTCATCTCAAAATCCTAGAAAAAGAAAAGCAAAACAACAGCAAAAGAAGTAGAAGGCAAGAAATAATGAAAATCAGAGCTGAAATTAATTAAATCGAAACAAAAGAAACAATTGAAAAAATTGACAAAACTAAAAGTTGGTTCTTTGAAAAAATAAACAAAATCGACAGACCCTTAGCCATGCTAGCAAAGAGAAGAAGAGAGAGAACTCAAATTACTAGCATACGGGATGAAAAAGGCAATATCACAACAGACACTTCAGAAATACAGAAGATAATCAAAAATTATTTTGAATCCTTATACTCCAATAAATTAGAAGATAGTGAAGGCATAGATAAATTTCTTAAGTCATATGATCTGCCCAGATTGAGTCAGGAAGATATAGACAACCTAAACAGACCAATATCAATTGAGGAAATAGAAGAAACCATCAAAAGACTACCAACTAAGAAAAGCCCAGGACCGGATGGGTATACAGCAGAGTTTTACAAAACGTTTAAAGAGGAACTAATACCAATACTTTTCAAGCTACTTCAGGAAATAGAAAAAGAGGGAGAACTTCCAAATTCATTCTACGAGGCCAACATCACCCTGATACCTAAACCAGACAAAGACACTTCAAAGAAAGAAAACTACAGACCAATATCTCTAATGAACCTAGATGCAAAAATCCTCAATAAAATTCTGGCGAATCGGATACAAAAACATATCAAAAAAATTGTGCACCATGATCAAGTAGGATTCATCCCTGGGATGCAAGGCTGGTTCAATATACGGAAATCAATAAATGTTATTCACCACATCAATAGACTTAAAAATAAGAACCATATGATCATCTCGATAGTTGCGGAAAAAGCATTCGACAAAGTACAGCATCCCTTTATGTTCAAAACTCTAGAAAAACTATGGATAACAGGAACATACCTCAATATTGTAAAAGCAATCTATGCTAAGCCTCAGGCTAGCATCATTCTGAATGGAGAAAAATTGAAGGCATTCCCTCTAAAATCTGGAACAAGACAGGGATGCCCTCTATCACCACTTCTGTTCAACATAGTTCTCGAAACACTGGCCAGAGCAATTAGACAGACGAAAGAAATTAAAGGCATAAAAATAGGAAAAGAAGAACTTAAATTATCACTATTTGCTGATGACATGATTCTATACCTAGCAGACCCAAAAGGGTCTACAAAGAAACTATTAGAGCTAATAAATGAATTCAGCAAAGTGGCAGGATATAAAATCAACACGCATAAATCAAAGGCATTCCTGTATATCAGCGACAAATCCTCTGAAATGGAAATGAGGACAACCACTCCATTCACAATATCTTCAAAAAAAATAAAATACTTGGGAATCAACCTAACAAAAGAGGTGAAAGACTTATACAATGAAAACTACAGAACCCTAAAGAGAGAAATAGAAGAAGATCTTAGAAGATGGAAAAATATACCCTGTTCATGGATAGGCAGAACTAACATCATCAAAATGGCCATATTACCAAAAGTTCTCTATAGGTTTAATGCAATGCCAATCAAAATCCCAACGACATTTCTTGTAGAAATAGAGAAAGCAATCATGAAATTCATATGGAAAAATAAAAGACCCAGAATAGCAAAAACAATGCTAAGTAGGAAGTGTGAATCAGGCGGTATAGCGATACCAGACTTCAAACTATACTACAGAGCAATAGTAACAAAAACAGCATGGTACTGGTACCAAAACAGGCGGGTGGACCAATGGTACAAAATAGAGGACACAGAAACCAATCCACAAAACTACACCTATCTTATATTTGATAAAGGGGCTAAAAGCATGCAATGGAGGAAGGATAGCATCTTCAACAAATGGTGTTGGGAAAACTGGAAATCCATATGCAACAAAATGAAACTGAATCCCTTTCTCTCGCCATGCACAAAAGTTAATTCAAAATGGATCAAGGAGCTTGATATCAAATCAGAGACACGCCGTCTGATAGAAGAAAAAGTTGGCTACGATCTACATACTGTGGGGTCGGGCTCCAAATTCCTCAATAGGACACCCATAGCACAAAAGTTAATAACTAGAATTAACAAATGGGACTTACTCAATCTAAAAAGTTTTTTCTCAGCAAAAGAAACAATAAGAGAGGTAAATAGGGAGCCTACATCCTGGGAACAAATCTTTACTCCTCACACTTCAGATAGAGCCCTAATATCCAGAGTATACAAAGAACACAAATAATTAGACAATAAAATAACAAACAACCCAATCAACAAATGGGCCAAGGACCTGAACAGACACTTCTCAGAGGAGGACATACAATCAATCAACAAGTACATGAAAAAATGCTCACCATCTCTAGCAGTCAGAGAAATGCAAATCAAAACCACCCTAAGATACCATCTCACTCCAGTAAGATTGGCAGCCATTATGAAGTCAAACAACAACAAGTGCTGGCGAGGATGTGGGGAAAAGGGTACACTTGTACATTGCTGGTGGGACTGCAAATTGGTGCAGCCAATTTGGAAAGCAGTATGGAGATTTCTTGGAAAGCTGGGAATGGAGCCACCATTTGACCCAGCTATTCCCCTTCTCGGTCTATTCCCTAAAGACCTAAAAAGAGCATGCTACAGGGACACTGCTACATCGATGTTCATAGCAGCACAATTCACAATAGCAAGACTGTGGAACCAACCTAGATGCCCTTGAATAGACGAATGGATAAAAAAAATGTGGCATTTATACACAATGGAGTATTACTCTGCATTAAAAAATGACAAAATCATAGAATTTGCAGGGAAATGGATGGCATTAGAGCAGATTATGCTAAGTGAAGCTAGCCAATCCCTAAAAAACAAATGCCAAATGTCTTCTTTGATATAAGGAGAGTAACTAAGAACAGAGTAGGGTCGAAGAGCATGAGAAGAAGATAAACATTAAACAGGGATGAGAGGTGGGAGGGAAAGGGAGAGAGAAGGGAAATTGCATGGAAATGGAAGGAGACCCTCAGGGTTATACAATAGTACATACAAGAGGAAGTGAGGGGAAAGGGAAAAATAATACAAGGGGGACAAATGAATGACAGTAGAGGGGGCAGAGAGAGAAGAGGGGAGGGGAGGGGAGGGGAGGGGAGGAGGGGGGGATAGTAGAGGATAGGAAAGGCAGCAGAACACAACAGACACTAGTATGGCAATATGTAAATCAATGGATGTGTAACTGATTTGATTCTGCAATCTGTATATGGGGTAAAAATGGGAGCTCATAACCCACTTGAATCAAAGTGTGAAATATGATATATCAAGAACTATGTAATGTTTTGAATAACCAACAATAAAAAATTTTAAAAAATAATGTAAATTGGATAGTTATAGTTTAAAACCACAGGTCAGTAGCAATCTATCATTTCTTTAGTAAGTATCTACTATGCACAAAATAAGTTATGGACTGCTATGAACTATAAGGACATCCTTTTCTCAGGAATTTTTAAAATATTTCTGGAAATGACATGCAAATTAAGAGAAATAGAGACTAACCCAGAAATAAATGATTTTTGCAAACATTAAATGATTAAATTCTAAGATTAATAAACAATGAAGAACTACTTCAAGTAAGGGTATGGAAGGTCTTGTGGTTCAGTTGTTGGGGTTAATTAGGTCTTCAGAAGCAGTTAGAAATGGAGTAAGTAGAGATAACAAGGAGGGATTTTAAGAGTAAAAGAAAGAATGAACAGATGTGGAAGTGAGGCAATTCTGAAAGTCATCAGTTAAGAGAAGGGGGTTCATATGGGTCAATTGTAGGAAATATATTTAAAGAAGAAGACTATAACCAACCTCAGAATCTTAGTGCAGAATCTAGTTCTAATACCTCTGATACTTAAAAAAAAATAAGTTTAGATGAAGACTTATTTTCTTTGTAATTTTTATAGAAGTGATGATTTTATTAACACCCATTTTTTCTCCTCAGTGTTGAATACATACAGCTCTATGGATTTCTTCATATGAGTTACAACAAACTAATTAATGCTCTAGTAAAAAGTTGTCAGAGGCTAAATTTCATCTCACTCCTGTTAGAATGGCAGCTGTTATGAATACAAACAGCAGTAAGTGTTGGCAAAAATGGGGGAAAAAGGTACACTAATACACTGCTGGTGGGACTGTAAATTGGTGCAGCCAACATGGAAAGCAGTATGGAGATTTCTTGGAAAATTGGGAATGGGACCACCATTTGACCCAGCTATCCCACTCCTCGTCCTATACCTAAAGGACTTAAAAACAGCATACTACAGGGACATAGCCACATCAATGTTTATATCAGCACAATTCACAATAGCTAAACTGTGGAACCAACCTAGATGCCCTTCAGTAGATGGATGGATTAAAAAAAGTGGCATGTATACACAATGGAATATTACTCAGCAATAAAATAGAATAAAATCATGGCATTTGCAGGTAAATTGATGGCATTGGAGAAGATAATATTAAGTGAAGTTAGCCAATTCCCAAAAACCAAATCCTGAATGTTTTCTCTGATATAAGGAGTCTGATTCATAGTGGGATAGGGAGAGGGAGCATGGGAGGAATAGATGAACTCTAGATAGGGCAGAGGGGTGACAGGGGAAGGGCATGGGTAGGGGGTTAGAAATAATGGTGGAATGTGATGGACATCATTATTCGAAGTACATGTATGAAGACACAAATGGTGTAAATATACTTTATATACAACCAGAGATATGAAAAAAAATGTGCTCTATATGTGTAATAAGAATTGTAATGCATTCTCCCATCATATATAAAAAGAAAAAAAAAAGATTTTGCTCCAGCTCTTTCTTTGCTTTGGCCTGTTTCATATCACCCTGTTAAGAATGTGTTCAAGACACTTTATAAAAGAAGAAATACAATCGTCAACAAATATATAAAAAAAAAATTCAACATCACTAGCAATTAGAGAAATGCAAATTAAAACTAGACCAAGATTTCATCTCACTCCTGTCAGAATGTCAATGATCGAGAATACAAGTTAACACTGGGCACAGTGGCACATGCCTGTAATCCAACGGCTCAGGAGCCTAATGCAGAGGATCTTGAGTTCAAAAACAGCCTCAGCAATGGTGAGATGCTAAGCAAATCAATAAGACCCTGTTTCTAAATAAAAATATAAAATAGGGCTGGGGATGTGGCCCAGTGGTTGAGTGTGCCTGAGTTTAATCCTAGGTACTGCCCCCCAAAATAATACAAGTAACTATAAATGTAGGTGAGGATGTGGGAGAAAAGGTACATTCATACATTGCTGGTGAGACTGCAAATTGATTCAACCACTCTGCAGAGCAGGATGGATATTCCTCAGAATGTTCTTTTGACCCAATTATCCCACTCCTCAGTATATGCCCAAAGTACTTAAAATCAGCACAGTATAGTGATGCAACCACATCAATTTTTATAGCAGCTCAATTCACAATAACTGAGTTATGGAAATAACCTAGGTGCCCTTCAACAGATGAATGGATAAAGTAAATGTAGTACATATACACAATGGAATATTCCTCAGTCATAAAGAAAAATGAAATTATGGCATTTGCCTATAAATTGAGAATATCATGCCAAGTGAAATAAGCCAATCCCCAAACCCAATGGCCAAATGTTCTCTCCGATATGTGAATGTTAATTCACAATAGATGAAGCGGGGTGTAGAGAAAAGGGGAGGTTCACTGGATTGGACAGGGGGAATTGGGGGAGGGGAGGAGGGTTGGGAATCGAAAGACAGTAGAATGAATCAGACATAACTTTCCTGTATTCATACATACATACATGTCCAGTGTAACTCCACATCAGGTACAACTACAAAAATGGGAAGTTATGTATGATGTATCATATATGTATAATATGTCAAAATATATTCTACTGTTATGTATAACAAACAAAAAAATTCTAAAAAGAATGTGTTCTAAAGGTGTATTAAGAATTGTAATGCAAAAAAAAAGAGAGAGAGAGAGCTTATGTATAATGGCATAATGAGGCGTGAACATACTTTATATAGGGAGTTAGGAAAAATGGTGCTGTGAATGGATAATTATGAATGTAATACATTCCACTATTGTCATGTATGCAAGAAATTTTTTAAAAAACTGATATTCTGAATAATCATTATAAATTTTTATATTTTTTGTCAAATTATTAAATACAAATGTTAATATATATATATATATATGTTGTAAATGTGGCATTTTACTTAAATGTACAGAGCTTCAGTAGCAGCAAAATATAGTAAAACAAATGAATAAAAGATTTGATTATTATGAATCTTTAAAAAAAAGAATGTGTTCTTTCTTCAAAATTCTTATTCCCACTTTATTCACAAGTCTTCTTCAGAATCTTCTAGTCAAAATTAACCCCTCCTTTCCCAAAACCCCAGAATGTATTTTTAAAACCTCTTATGCTTACTGTGGCATACTGTATTTGCATCTCTATAAAGAATACAACCTTTCACTTTATATATTGGCAACTCTGAGGACAGTTTTGATTGTCAAAATTGTAAAGGTCAGACTACTACTGGCATCCAGTGGGTAGAATTTGGGATGCTGCTAAATATCCTTCAAGGCACATGACAGCTCCCACAACCAAGAATCATCCATCCCAAAATGTAAATACTGTCAAAGTTGAGAAAACCTGTGTAGAGTATGAATGAGAATGTCCACCTTAATGCTCTGCAGACAGTAATGTATTCAACATTTGGTAATGAACTGGCTTCAGAAATACCAGTCACTAGGTAGTACTGTTAGGAAGGAAATATTAATTTTAATAATATTCCTGATTGAATCTTTCAATGTCTGCCATGGTTTCCTCCTTTTCAAGCTCAGAAGAGCATTGTACCTTCCATTCCCTTTGCAATTAAGTGTAACTGTTTCTGCTGGCCCTCATATTAGGGGTAGAAATGAGTCATTCTGAACCAGAACTTTGAATTGTTGGTGTAAGATATTGAAGTTCTCTCTTTTGCCCCCTGATGAAATCAGTCTGGACCCAAAACAAGTTCCATCCAAAACAGGAAGGATATATAATATGCTCAAGAACTCATTGCTTAATCAAAATTCTACACATCAGTTTTTCAGTACAATATGCACATAGATTTTTTTTAAATCTCAGGTTAAATTCTGCTCACTATTAAAATTCTAATCTATCTCAGCATGATTTCTCTTATGATTTCAGTGTTATTGTTAAAATTTCTATATTTATTTGTTTATATTAACCAAACATTTTCTGACATGAAGTTGTTCCTCACGTTCATTTTGCTGATGATTCAACATATTTTTATTGATTTTATTTTTTAAATACATGACAGAGAAATGTATTACAATTCTTATTACATATATAAAACAATTTTTCATGCCTTTGTTTGTATATAAAGTAGGTTCACACCAATTCATGTCTTCATACATGTACTTTGGATAATGATGTCTATCACATTCCAACATATTTTTTAAATTAACAATTTAAAAAATATGTGGAACCAACCTAGATGCCCTTCAATAGACGAATGGATAAAAAAAATGTGGCATTTATACACAATGGAGTATTACTCTGCATTAAAAAATGACAAAATCATAGAATTTGCAGGGAAATGGATGGCATTAGAGCAGATTATGCTAAGTGAAGCTAGCCAATCCCTAAAAAACAAATGCCAAATGTCTTCTTTGATATAAGGAGAGTAACTAAGAACAGAGTAGGGTCGAAGAGCATGAGAAGAAGATTAACATTAAACAGGGATGAGAGGTGTGAGGGAAAGGGAGAGAGAAGGGAAATTGCATGGAAATGGAAGGAGACCCTCAGGGTTATACAAAAGTACATACAAGAGGAAGTGAGGGGAAAGGGAAAAATAATACAAGGGGGACAAATGAATGACAGTAGAGGGGGCAGAGAGAGAAGAGGGGAGGGGAGGGGAGGGGAGGGGGGATAGTAGAGGATAGGAAAGGCAGCAGAACACAACAGACACTAGTATGGCAATATATAAATCAATGGATGTGTAACTGATGTGATTCTGCAATCTGTATATGGGGTAAAAATGGGAGTTCATAACCCACTTGAATCAAAGTGTGAAATATGATATATCAAGAACTATGTAATGTTTTGAATAACCAACAATAAAAAATTAAAAAAAATAAATTAACAATTTTTGAACATTTTCCTAATCTCTTTTTCTGATCTTGTATTTGGGGTTCATTACACTCATGAATAAGGCTATATTATTGACTTGACCATTTCTGTTCACATGTAGTTTATATATGTTCATTCTCAATTGTGTTATATTTATTTCAATTTGCAATGTGAATCTAATTGTATTTGCTTCTGTTGGTTTGTAAAATATATTCTGTTACCATGAAAACACTCATGGGACACAGAAGTACCATAAAGTTATAGAGAGAGCCCTGGATCGAAGGAGAGAGACAGCACATTGAGCTTTGTATCTAAAGATAGAAAAACTGGGTCCCAGTACAACTGTACCAGTTTATTGCTGTAAGATAGATGAAGTTTATATATGCACTTTGTAAAACCTTACGCATTATACTGACAGGTCTCTTGCTCTGTTTCTGCTACAACTGAACTGCACAATCATAAATAAGTTAAGTCAAATCTTTAGTTTTCTGTTTCCTTATTGATATACTAGATATAACACTGGTTGGTTTTAATTTATTTTTCAAGGTATTGTAGTCCAGATAGCTATATACAGTCAATCTCAACTTAAATATTTTACAAAATTTCCATCCTCTTAAAAAAGAAATGTGATTATTCCCTCATTTTTCAAATTATTCAAGGGCCTTGGAGACAAGTAATTTCTATACATTCTTCTCATTTTCGTTATTTTATATAACAACCACAGTACATGACTTACTGTATGTTCTTAATGAATGTTTACCATAGTATTAGATTGCTAATCAAAAGTAGCTCATTTGTAGCATAGACTTAATAGTATTAATAATAATAATAATAATAATGGCAGCTTTGGACCAGGTAATGTTTCATGGACATCATATTTATTATTTTATCTAATTTCATAACAATGGTACAAGGTAGATAAAATGATAATATGGTAAAAATGAAGATACTATTATTTTTTTTAGATTGGAATATATGACCTCCTTATTCATTTTAAATTTCCCAAAGCATTTGTGATCACTCTATGGAATCAGTGTACAAACTATAATCTGAAAGAAATTGGTGGTATTTTTACAGTACGTGAACACAACCATCTGATTTATAGTTCAATCTGTTAATGCACTCTGTTATTAGGCCACCTGGCAGTTTTATGCATTGTGAATTTAAAGAGGAGCTCAATGTAACATAAGCTTTACAAGCTGGGGAAATATTATTGAAATGAAACATGAATGAGGACCATTTAAACAATAAAATAATGTGTATAGACTATATATTTTTTAGTTTTAGCTAATACGTGCCTTAGGTATAAATTCTGAAATAAGTTGAGGTTCTTATGAGACTATAAAAAAGAAATTCAAAATAAACTTATTATTGCACTATTGTTAATCATGTAGTATTCATGGGCTTATAGAGAAGCAAAAATACAGTCACAAATTACTGCTGAAGAATTAAGATCGCATATCAACTACATTTTCTTTTAGTACTCACAGAAGTGTACTTGGGGAAATGCTGTCAGAATGAAAAACCAGAATTGGGAGATGAAAGAAAAAACTGTAACTTATTGACCATCTCTTTTATGACTCTTTTTTTTATTATCATTTAAAGAATTTGATCCACTCTTGTTGAAGTACAAAATAAGGCCTGTACAAAGATAATCCTAGAAAATATGTCATTGAGATTAAGCAATGGCATATCAGTGAATTTGTATTGGACTTGAAGAAAGCACACCTACTATAGTGTGATGGTATTCATCCTGCATTGTTCTAAATGTGTCTACAAGTAGCTCCTGTCATTTATTAAGAGTATTGTATTTAAGTACGCTACCTTCTTCACAGTGGTCCACGAAATATGGACTCCATTTGTTCAATGATATCACAAATGTAGTTCACTTTAATTAAATTAGTGAATTAGAAATTATAAAAGTTATTACTTTTATTCAGACAGTACACTACAAATTGAATTATCTGTAGCAGATTCCAAAGAGATCTTATTTATGAGTCATATTTATATAATTTCACAACATGTTTTCCAGCATGTATCTGCTTTAAAATTCACGCAAATTAGTATAAGATATATTCTATGCTTGTGTAATTATATCAAAATGGATTATGTTGTCATGTATAACTAAAAAGAACCAACAAAACCATTTTTTTTAAATTAAAAAAACTAGATGCAAACAACTTAAGGGAAACTGAATTTTTGTTTTTACAAACATATCTATTTTCTTTCATTTTTAAAACTAAGAAAATGTAGGGACTGGGGTTGTGGCTTAGTGGGAGAGTTGTCGCCTAGCACACATGAGGCACTGAGTTTGATCTTCAGCACCACACAAAAATGAAATAAAGATATTGTGTCCACCTACAACTAAAATATAAATATTTAAAAAATGCAAGAGGTTAATGAAAATGTTATGAACTGCATATTTTGAATTGAAGACACTTCTCAAAGAATTGAGGAAAAAAATGACTTTTCAAATTCATGTTTCTCTAAAATTTATGAGGAAGTACCAAAGCTACTTCTCATTGTCTCAGTTTTTCAAATACTTAACTTACAAGTGAAAGTTGAAATATACTTTCTTATACACTAGAAAACAATAGCAAATAGTTGAAAAGTATCCAATAACTGATATGTTATTATCATTTAACCTTAACACTTCTTTAATCATTGTATATTTGGATTCTACACCTTGATTTTGAGGTTTCTGTTTAATCTTCCAGTTTTAACATTTTATTTAGGAATTTTGATGATATTATATACACACTTAGGGAAATATAGCACTATGAAAATACATGATCAATTAACAAATTAAATTCCTTCAGGTATTAATCACAGTATATTTTGGGGGCCAATGTTTTTAGAATAGGTACATGGATGCTTCTCATTTGGCCTTTTACTAGGTTACTGTGTATTTTTTGCTAGTCTAATGTGCCCTGAAGACTTTTGGTTTGGGAACTTGAGGAGGTCACAGGATATGATAAAATTCATTTTACTGAAGTGTACTGGTTATGAAAATTGCTTGTTCCAGTGGACGATTTCACTACTTCATTTACAGCATAAGTGCTCATTGTGTTTCCACTGGCTGGGAGCTGACCCCTATATTTCTCATTTTCCTTTTGAAATGTGGGTCAGCAATGTTGTCAGATTCCTTCTCTCCTGTAAAACATTTTATTTTTAAATATTTGACACTAGAGTCTTCTAAAAGAACAGGTTAAAAAAAAAAAAGTCTTGCGGGATGGCATTTATGACTCGGAGAAGTATCATTGCCATTGACCTCACAACTCTTCTTAAATAGTCGCAAGAAGGGCAACAAAATTGTCAATTAGGCTTCCAGGGAACAGCTTCAGCCCAACTCAACTCGTGCTTGGCAGCATAATCATGCAGATCTTGCTTCTATATGAGGAGCTGTTCCAGCCTATAATAATGAGGGTTCAACAAATGTGAACTTCCTTTCTCAACAGCAGACTTAGGAGCTGTTGATTTGTTACACATTTATTAAAAGGTTATGTAATATTGAAATGTAGCATTTAAATGTTACCTCAGATATTCAACCTGATTCTCTGATCCACAAGAAGTCCATGTGGACTTTTACAAAGATGGAGGTTAAATAACGTGTGTGTGTGTGTGAGTGTGTGTGTGTGTGTGTGTATATATATATATATATATATATATATATATATATATGTCTGTCATATATATGTTTGTTCCTGTGACCTGACACACACACACACACACATATATATGTATGTCTCTTCTGTTTTGTTTCTGCTTTTGTTTTCCTGGCCATGCCCCTACCTTTTTCAGAAAGTTCTAGGTCAAGGAGAATGTGTTCATATTCAGTAACCATTTACTAAGAAATCATTTACTCACAAATCACATTTTAGAATTTGATATTCATTATATTCACCAATAATAATAATAATTAAAAAAAATCAATTATAAACTATAACTTTGTCTTTATATTTTATTAACTACCACAAAAATTTCATGATTTAAATAAACACCAATTGCTGTTAGGCCAAAGAAGAAAGTAATGGAAGGAAAATATAGTTAATGCAAAATACAAAGTAGAAAGTATATAGTCAATATACTGTGACAGAAATAAATAGTCCATGAGATCTGTTCTTTTTTTTTCTTCCAGGTCTCCAGCTTATACTGGACTGTGACACTTCCACTGGTAAGGTGATATCCATTTGAAATATTTTCCTTCATGGAGAAATTGTGTCTGGTTTTACCCAGGAGGCACCTGATCCATTTGTTTCATTTGTAAGTGAAATTTTACCAGGCCTAGACCTGTTTCTCAAAGAGAAAAACAGAGACAAGAAGATGGGACCAAGGCCAGTGGTACTTGCTGGGTCTGTAAGAGAACTATTTCTCCTCATGGAAAGAAAGTCAGTTACAAAAGTCCTACCTTAACACAAACAAGGGAGGCCCACAGTAGTGAGTGCCAGCACCTGAGTTAGGAAATCAAGATAACAACAGCTGGTCACCTATCAGCTCTATGGAGTTCCCAGACAGAACAGTTCTCTTCTCTCTATGATATATGCACACAAAATCCCAACCACACTTTTGCAGTAGAGTCTAACTTCCTTTGCCAATTAGTGTTGTGATATTATCACAGCACTTGTTGGAAACTGACTAGCAGCAGTTATTATCCATGATGGCTCTTGCTCTCTGAGGTTACTTGCCGAGGTTGAACAAACCATGAGTAACGCCTCAGAGAAAACTTGTGCTAGAAAATAATTACAGTGTTGACACTCTATCAAGTAGAGCATTAGGGCCAGAGTTAGCCCCGAATGTTCCTGTGACCTGATTGATAGTAGCTAAATAATTTCACAAGCATGGCATACATTATGAAAAGAAGGAAAAAAGGCTTGACTATCTGTTGAAAAGACCTCATGAAATTCTTCACAGAGATTGTACAACAAATTGGCTGTCAGGTATAGAAACAGAGAACAGGCACTGAGATGGAATCATAAACCTTGGGTCTTATATAGACTAAAAATCTACCGTGGAGATATGTCTATACATTTTAACACTTAATTTCCCCTCTTTGAAAAGGTTAAATTCATATTACAGCCGTTAGTGATCCAATAGAAATTTTCCCATTTTCTATGTCCATGCTATGTTCAGATACGCATAGTTATATCCAAATTGATTCACTGTACCACATTTCATATTGACCATTACAAGGAAACAAGATGAAAGACTACACCTGGATAGATTTCTTATTAGCTTATTCTAATGTATCTGCAAATATTTTTAAAATTCGTTTTACAAGAATTCTCCCTACCATAGTCTCATAACCTGTTTTTTCTTTCTTTTTTTTTCTTGTGTTCCTTGGGTTATCTGAACTCAGCCTCAAGAATCTAGATTCCTACCTGCCCCAGATGTACTGACTTGGAATAAATGTACACATACATCCTCATATTTATTCCTTTATCAAGAAGTTTCCTTGGGGTTTAGGGATTCCCTGAGAAGTATCTAGCCTTATGAGGTAGAAATGTTGTCACAATAGTTTTGAGTCAGTGTATTTTTAACTTGTAGGAGTCTTTTAGCTGAATCACTTGCCTGGGGAACAGAAAAGAAAATGAAAAGCAAAGAACAGTATAATAATAGTGGGAATTCTTACACACGCTGGGAGATAAAAAGAATTTCAGATTATTTACAGGAGATTTGCTGAAACTATCCCCTTGTTCTTTTATTCTTTAATAGAATGTGGTACACACCAAAGGTGGTGTTAGTCTTGCAAGTTCTCTAATCATTAGCACATGATTTTTGCAGTGTCTCTGGCACCCCTGGGTTAAAGCCCCAATGCCAAAAACAAATCAAAAGAGGAAACAGGGTTGCTCTTAGTTGTATTTGCTTTTTCCAGGCAGCACTACACTTCACTGAAACTCAAAATATTACAGTGTCACAAATGCAAAATTATAAAACACTTTACCTAATTGAGCTGTGAAGCTTGGCTCAGACCTCTAATGTACGGGTGTTTTACCTTTTTTTCCATAAAAGTAGTAACCAAAAGTAACTTTATGTTCTTCACTGTCTTTTACCATCGTCATGTGTTTCTGGTTGCCTATATTAGAAAGGCCATTTTCATTGGACTTAGATTGGCACCTAGGAGAAACTGAAATGTCCTCAGTGTCTCTAGAGATTTGATTTGCCTAGGAATATACAGAATTTACAGGAAAACCCAAGGAGAGATATTTGCAGTAGTTGCCCAGAATCCTAGAAATCCATGATTGGAACCGTGATATGGCATCTCCCACCCAGAAGGCAGATCAACGGCTAGACACAGGGAGAGCAGCAGTAAAGGTACAGGACCTTCCCACCCTACCTTGGGACAGGAAAAGGGGACTAGCTTGTCCCCTTTATCTATAGCTGTTCAAATTCTGAAATGGGCATTAGCCAATTAGGGATAGTCGTTTCCTTGAATGACTCAGAGGAAGAAATGTTATTAGTAACAATACCAACTACAGATTTGTTTAAATGGAATTTTAAAATATTTTTTAAAAAATCTTGACTCTTCAGATTCTATCTACTAATCCATTCCACCAAGTATTATATAAAATAGAATTACTTTGTCATAATTTCAGCCAAACTGGTGTTTGAATCAGAGCCTCAGTGTTATATAAGAAACAAGTCTATTATAAAATTATCTGATTTCAAGTTTGATGAATAATTTATCCAATTAATATTCACAATTGAAATGAAAAAGAATCACTGTGGAAAAAAAATCAACTAAAAAGAGGTACTTAAATAATAACATCAGCATATATTTTGGTTTTCTTTCTTTCTTTTTTCTTATTAAATTCTGTGTTCTTCCAGACTTCAAACAAAAGAAAGTGACTATTGAATCAGGGGAATTTTTAAATTATGTAAAAATTTCTTTCTATAATAGTCATGTGTGGGGAAAAGTATACTATTATAAAACTTTTCCAAAAGGTTATTATTCTCAGAAAACTTGTGCTATAGAAAAGTTAAATTTGTCATTCTCATAAATCATTTCTACCAGCAAGAAGATCTGCATTGTGATTGAAAAAAAACAAAACAAAAAGATATCATGCTAGGACCATAATTGCTCTAGACACTTTCTAAGATTTGGGAATTGGATGTTACAAAAAATGGAGGGATGAGGTAAGAGCATGATTTTCGGGATGGTCAGCAGGAGCATGGGTGGAATAAAGGAACTCTAGATAGGGCTAGGAAGAGAGAGGGGAAGGGAAGGTGCATGGGGGTAGGAAAGGCAGTGGAATGAGATGGACATTATTACTCTAAGTACATATATGAAGACAAAAATGGTATGATTCTATGTTGTATACAACTAGAGATATGAAAAATTGTGCTATATATGTGTAATATGAACTGAAATGCATTCTGCTGTCATATATAACAAATTAGAATAAAATTTTTTAAAAGTGTAAAACAATTACAATACCACCTCAAAAAAAAAACAAAACAGCATGATTTTCTCATAGCCACATCAATTGTACCTATCAACTGCAGAGCAGAGCCATTAGAAGGGAAGGTTGGGTGCCAGAAAGACTGTTGACTTGCTCTTGTTTGATAGTCACAGCACTGGGGACAGCCAGAGAAGTGTCACAAATCTGTAAAGGAGACTTTAGTAAAGCTAAAAAAAATTAGTCTGAGAGCAGCAAGAAGCTCAGTTCCAGAATAGGACAAGTTCAGTTCCAGAATACGACAAGGATATAAAGCTTAACCTCAAGAATGAACTCCAGTGAAATGCATTAGGAACTATGGGGACCAGTTTGGTAGATCTAGTGAAATGCCCTGAAAGCCTAGATGACGACCTTGACTGGGTCCTTCCAGAGCCATAATAGAGAGGCAGCAAAAGTGATCCATTGTTCCTTATTCACATACAAAATGTCCTGCTGCCTGTGTTAGGTGCAGGAGCCACTGTCCAACACCAAGGTTTGCTTCTGAAAACCCCTAGGATAGGATAATTTGTGGTTCAAGTATTTATGGAATCAAAAAATGTTGTGGCACTACGTTTGAGAGTGACACTATGAAAATCTTTATAAATATTTGTACAAACACTGTTTATTCAATTAAAGATACAATAGAGACTATTGTATGTACATCACCTCTTGCTTTTGAGAAATGATCTAGGTCCTACCATCCTAGAAGTTTAAAAAAAAGTGCTTATCCATTATTTTGCTTTATTTTATGATGATTTACTCTGAGATGTTTTTCTCTCTTTTATTCCTAGTCTGATCCTCTAATCAAACATTAATAACTTTCTGGTTTTAAGATTTACTGATATTGACTGCTACCTCCCAAATCCCAAAAATCCAAAGTAACTTGGATATTTGAGATTTAACAAAGCTTTGGTTAACCTCTATTTAACCTTCGTGACATGCAGAAAGTTTATTTCTCAAATACTCTCTCCAAAGACACTCCCTGAATGACTCAAGCCCCTTCTGCAAACAGTTCAGCTTCATTCTCCCTAATAAATGGAGAGCAAGTTAAAAAAATTCAGTTGGTTCTATTAGTTTCTTTAATCTATCCTAAGGCAACTCTTTGACTCTGAGGTGGAGCTTACTGTTTTTCCTTTAATGCTCCTAATAGTCACTTCCATGACTTTTTATTTATCATCAGTAGAAGAAAACTCAGAAGCTGTTTATACTGGAAACAAAATTCTTGAACAAATGACTTGCTAGGTGAAATAGAATTTGCTTAAGGGGGACTTACCTTTGAAGGGGTTATTTTGTGAGTACAGTCAGTCAAAGGTTAGGATCCCAAATCAGCACACCATAAATATCACCTATTGTTAAAATTAACTTTGAAGTATGTTAAAGTCTGCACAAAATAGAATAGTGCAAAATTATGTCTAACATATCTATCACTAGAATACTACTGGACTCCAAATGATTCAGTTGGCTAACATGTGGGTTCCATGTTGAGATGAAGTGTTAGCTGAAATTGTTCAAAGTTAATGTTATTATAATGTGAGTTCTATTCTGATAGAAAAAAAAATATGTTAATGCTGTTTATGTCTGCTTATTATTGCAGCCTACTTTCCAGCCAACGGAAAGATCCAATGGAAATTATGACAAATCCAGAACCTTCATTTAGAAGGGTAAAAAAAGCTCTATGCCCCAAAGTTGTACCATACGAAGTAAATCGCTGTGTTCACTAACTCAGTATTACTTCAGTGTAATTCTGTTCATATTTTTCCTATGGCAAGACAACATATAAAAGCGAATCTGTAATAGTACTTAAATTCTCCATAATTAGCGTAAAAATAAATATTTTATTAGATATTTCAAGTGTTTATTTTTTTAAAATGATAATTTTGAGAAATTGCTTTCCAGGAGAAGATTTCTATTTTACTCAATAAGCTATAAATATCTTGTCTTTTCTTTCTCTAAATTATAATTTTAATTTGTTTAAAATCTAATTTAGTTCTATAAATATCCAATACCATTTTGATATTTGCTCAAATGTGCCAAGTACTGACCTCTTTATCAAATTAGGTCTGTGATCAAATCAGACGGAACATACACTTAAATTCTGAATATCTTTATTATTTGTCTAGAGAGATTCAGCAGTTAATCTTTAAATATCTTAAATCTGTCTAGAAGTATATGGCACTTGGTGGGCTTAATAATCAAAACTCTTCTAATCCTCTACCTCAAAAATATTTTTAAAGTAGTTGCTAATAAGATTAAATAAACCCAAAAAATCTATTCTACAATTTAAAATAATAATTTTATTACCTTATAACTACTGATGGCAATTAGATAAGAATGTTTGTCCTAACCATTTGTTTTTAGAATTGTTTTCACAGAAATGTTTCTAAAATACAAATAGCCTTTAAAATATAAATATGACAAGTTGATTATAAAATTTTCAGGTAATATAAACAGAAAAAGCCATTTCTCAAAAGTAACTGCTATTAATATTCAGATCCTTCATGTTTTCTAAATTTATGTATAAAAACACACTCATATAAAACAAACTGAGATCAGTTGATACATACAGTTTTGCAACCTGTTTTTTGTTTTGTTTTGTTGAACATTTATCACATATAAAACTTCTCCCTACTTGGAGTTCAAATCTCAAAACAATCTTCACCCATGCAACAAAACCTATGATATTTTCTTACTAACACAAGTTAATATTCTCAAGATCATAAGAGGTCAACCCAATTGTAATGTATTGCTTCATACCCATTATCCTCTTAAAATATGGAAATAAATTTAGATTAAATAAATTTTATCTTGACTTGTTTTGATGTATATACTCTGGACACACAGTGCAAGCTTCTCTATCATAACACCTAACACATTATATGTATTGGTCTCTCCAGCAGGGTTGAGTTTCTCATGGCTCATATACATTAGACCAGAAAAATATCCAATGCCTGATACATAGTAGTGAGGCAGCTTTATGAACATAGGAGGAATAAATTGAGGATATCCCTTTGAGTACAAAGTCTATTTCACTAAAATAGTGCTTTATATTGCTATTAAAGCAAATAAAAGTTCAATTACCCTAATGGTCTTTAGAATTGATTATTCCACAAATTTTTGAAAATTATTTCTTACATTTTACAGTATTCTGCCACAAAATTTAATGTGAAATTGAAATATGAAAACAGAATAAAAACCAAGTCCATAAGAGAATTCAGCAATATAGAGGTAAAACCAGACATGGTTCCCTTCAGCAAGCTTTCCTGTTCAAAACATTTTAGTAAATAAATATTTAACAAGCAATAAAGCTCATGTTTATATTTACATGGCAGTCAATTTATGTTCTACAAAAGCTGAATTCCCTATCCCCAATAATACTTTATATTCCTTGACATTAGTCTACAACAAATTGCACAATTGTGCTTTAAAAAAGGAAGAAAGAAAAAACCCATAATAAAAACCATTCGCTATGCCAAATATGTCATTACATTTTTTTTCCTGTTCAGCTGCCAGATGTATTGCATTATATTATCAAATTGATAGATCTAGTGTTATTTCTACATTTACCATTTTACAACAACAAATAGAAATATAAGGAAGCTTTGGTAACAAATCTTGCTTAATATGTATGTGAAGTAGACAGTTTGTCTAAGAGAAAAATATAACTGATGACAGATTTCATTTCAGTCTGCTAGTGCTTATTAAGATGTCTACAAACAAAAAGCCATATCTGGGTACATCTCTTTCTGCAAACAAAGGAAAGTTTTAATTGCTTTAATCAGCATTTGCATTGTCTTCATGGTGACATAGAAAAACAATTCAGTTCTAATCAGGAAATATCATCCAGAGAAGAATTCTTCAGTTTAGACTCTAAGTGAGCCTAATAACATATTTCCTATAATTCTTGAATAAAGTTTAACAATGTAATACTATACTGACTTCAATTTAAATTATTCCTAAGCCATTAATAGAAAGACTGGTGCTGTTTTTTGCTATGTCCTTATTAGGAATATCATTTTCAGATACAAAAAAAAAATGTTCTGATAAAATGAGAAAGCAGTTTGAGCAATCAACCCCAAGTGCTAGTGTCATAATTTATTTTCACCAACAATATCTTAAATACAAAGAAGTCTTTGCTTTCCAGCTATTCTCTTTAATTCAGTTCCTCAAATATATTTTACATACCTAGTAAGTGAAAGATTGTGCTATAAATTAAAAATATATTTAAAAGAATAAAAGGACTCTATTACATTTAAATAAATTTGCGCCTGAGTTATTCAACAGGGATGATTTTCACAACTCTTGTCACTGCAATATAGGATACAAAAAAAAAAGAGCATTTACTGACTATAAATGTTATGACAACCTTCAATAAGGCAAAAATCCTCCAATCCATGCCCTAGTATTTCATATGTATCACTTGAATTCTGTAAATACTGCAATGACTCCATTCAGGAAATAAATGCACTCATTAAGGGATAGGCATTGTAAAACATGATATGAGATGGAAAATGAGCTTCAAATATGGAAATAACAAGTTTTAAAAGCCTTCCTTGGTCTATCTCATTATGTATGGCAAGCCATTTTCACTTCTGGTACTAAGTTTACTCATTTGTAAAATGGGGATTCATTTGTAAAATGGGGATTCATTTAATTCTGTTCAACCAAAAATCTCAGAGCCTGTCCTATAGACCAGGCACAGTGTAGCAGTAGTGACACATGGCCCCTCACAGAGTTCACCATCCAGGCTGCAAATGTGTATTAGTTCATCAACCACACAGATTCAGTGGATGCAGTGTGCAAGGATCGCACAAGTGAGATTAGGTTCCCTTGGGCACCTATGTCTTCAGAAAGTGCAGTTACACTGTTTTCATCTTTCTTAGTTTTAATAGATTTAATGCCAGAGGATGAATTCCCAAATCATTACTATGCTCTTCTTCAGAAGATTGTTTCAAATTTGAACAAAATACTTAAATCTCTCTGTGTTTGTTGTGTTCTAAATAAGGACCTACCGCAAAGGCTTGTGATTTGGACTAAGTAAATTAATTTGGTTAAGGTGCTTAGAACAGCACTTGGTATGTAATAAGGGTTGTTGGTCAGTTGGTAGTGTTGGTTGTCTCATAAGACACAATGTTGCCAATAACAAAAACAAACTTAAAGCATTCACATCATACATTTTAATGAAGAAGATAAAAAAATAAAGGGTACTTTTGACGGGGGTTTAAAGAAGGTGGTGTTCTTTTTTCAGCTCTTTTCTCCTTCCTGCCCTGGACTGGGGATTCCATGTTTTCTGGTGAAAGATTCCAAGGTGATTCTGGTCATGATAGAGAGTGACTATGGCAAACTCGTCCTTCTATCCCAAAATCATACTATGACTTCCTGCCTAGGGGCACCACAAATATTGAGCACAAAAGATAATTAAGAAAAGACTTTGTCTTTCAAAGAGTTTATACCCTAGTTGGCAAAAAAAAAAAAAAAAAAAAAAGAAAAGAAAAAGAAAAAGCACACATTCTAACACAATAGCATTTATAACATAATCTACATGATTATCGGCTCCATGAATATAAAAATCAAGGCTTATTTATCTTTATGTCCCTCAGAGCCTGATAATAATGCTCAATAAATGTTTGCTGGATTGAACTGAATACATTAACAAGTATAAACAAACAAAGTTTGAGCAAGTAATTGCCAAAAGAATGTCATGCCAAGGAGTGATCACAGTGGAACTCTGGGGTCCCCACCATAGCCCTGGTAGACATGGGGAACCTGCAGCCTTCTTTTGTGAGCTCCTGATGAGCCAATTAACTTGGAATCACTAAAGGGCAAAGAAGCCAGATGGAACATATCAGGTACCATTAGGCAAACTGGAGAGCTCACCTAATATTTAATATGTTAGTAGTGAAATGTTCCTTTCTTCTAATGGAATACCTTAGTTTGAAAGATGTCTGTTTTTGTTATTTGGTTTATAATTAAAGTAGTACTAACTATTCCTAATTGCATGCCTTAACTTATTTCAGCAAAATTAAATATTTACCTACATATAAATATTGTAGTCAGTCTTTCTGGCATATGGGTAGAGGATAAGTTGTCACACTGCACCTACCAACCTGGAACACAGAGTTTCCTTAGCTGTCAAAGGGCAGTAGAAGTCTGGTCCTGGTATATTTGAAATGGACCACATTAGATAGGAAAATTTTTTTTGGATCCTGTTCTTCCTTACTTGGTCCTTTTTCTCTAAAAAAATGATAAACATACACAATTTCCAGTTTATCCTATCTGCCAAAATCAGAGGTTTATACTCTATTCTCGTTTTCTAAGATTAAAAAATAATAAGCATACATTGAGGATACAGGTTATAATGGGGAAAAAATGTCTTGGAAGAGTCCAGGAAGATGCCTTCTCTTTTTATCTTCAGTCATCTGCCTTTCTTCACACCTGGATACTCAAAGTGTAATCTTTAGACCAGGGACATCAGCATCACATAGGCACTTAATATAAATGCAGAATCTCAGACCTCAGAACTAGTGAATTCAAGTCCACATTTGAATGAGAACCCAGGTGATGTGTTGCATGTGTCAATTTGAGAAGCACTGTCCAAGGACACACCTCTGGAGAGGCTCAATTAGGTAACTGGCCATGGGAACATAGACTTAAGGGTGGTTGGGTCACTTCTTGGTCATAGGATATATTAGTTTACTATCCCTAACCAGAAGACCTCCACGGGATCATTTGGAGGCATGATTACAAACAGTTCCTTCTGTCAAATGGATTTTCTAATTAATTACTGGACTTGTTTTTCTTCTTGGTAGCAAAGAGAAGATGAAGTCCACTGTGGATGGAGTTATCACAAAACATCATAGGCAAGCAAGAGAAGGGAGAGATAGCTGGTATGCTTCTATGTTAAGTGCACACCATCAGAGGGATAAAGAAACCTGTGTCACATAAAGATAAAAAGGCAAGTCTTTACCTTTATCAACATTTTCCTACTAGGAAGTCAGAGAAGTCCAGAGGAGGCAGGTGTTGGAAAGAAATTATCATCCCATGTGGAGAGTTTTGCTGAGTGTATTTTGCAATGCTTCAAGATAATCCATTGCATTGTGGCAATTGGAATTCCATGTGCACTAAGCTATTGAGAAATTTTGTATAGAAATGTTTATATTTTATATTTTTTTGAATAAAATTTCCTTCTGTCCTGTGGTGCTTGTCTGATGCACACCTTTTGCCTATTATCAGTCACAAAGTATCAGTACTGAATTATTCTGTCAAGTGCGAATCTAGGAACTTTACACCTGCCAGTTCAGACTAATTTTCAATATTGTGTGAAAATGCCAAGGAATGACCTGTCAGTCTGTGTTTGTGACAAGAGTCCTGTTCACGTTGCTCAATGGTTTGTAGAGTATATCTTTGAAGAATTATTATTATATGGTTCAGTACATCTCAATATCACAGGCAATAATTATCTTGTATGCTAGGCCCTGAATAAAATAAACCAAGAGGAACTAAATTGGAAGTTTCTTTAGTTGGTAATTATGTAATGGATATGCTGAAAAATTATTATCTCACTTTTGTCTGAGGCTACTTAAACTCTAATTGTAAATAAATGCAATTTTTGGTTTTTTAATATATTTGCATTTATAATTCAAAATTATAACTCCATCTGAGGCATTTTTACCTGGTAATGTAACTGTAGTTTAATAATAAAGCATTTCCTCTTAGCATGATAACTAATATCAAAGTGTTCTAACAAGTGAATAAAGATTTATATTAGAAGTAGAGAAAATTATTTTCCAAACTCAATAATGCTCTCTTAAAATTAAAATTTAGGTTTTGAGACTTTTGGAAAACTGCTCCACCTTTGTTTGGGTACATTCTTCTGATTTTGAACCAGGGTCAACCATAACAGGGTTGGGAGGTAATAACTAATCTCTTTGATTGATGACCTCTGCTGGCCTACCTGCTTTCCTGTGAGGTGTGTCAGGTCTGCCACTGGCCTCAAATTCAGTCTCCATTTCCTGGGTTAGCAGCACCACAAGCTGCTAGGCTCTGGGTCCAGGCATCAGTAGCAGAAACTAACACTTTGGGAAACCTTACTTTGTTCCCTAGCTCTTGTAATCAATTCATAGTAAGCCTATGTATCACTCACTGTTCTCAGCACCCACTTATATTAACTCATTCAATCCCTTTAATAATATGCTGCTCATTGTACCAACAAGGAGACATAATACAGAGAATTAAGAAGCTTGTCTGAAGTTATACAACCTATGATGACACAGTCAGGACACAGCTCCTGGCAACCTGGCTTGAGAATGTTCCCCTTCATCTGGTAGGCCATCTGAGGTCCTCCACAATGTGATGCTAGAAATTCAGAACTTTCTTTATCTAGTTTTATCTACACATCCACAAAATAAAATTGATTGCACTATTTGTAATACCCTGCATGATTTGAATGCCTGTCTCCTACAAAACTCATGTTGACATTCAATTGTCAACATTATGGTAATGGAAGATGGAGCCTTTAGGAGGTGATTAGGCTTTCAGGGCTCTGTCCTTACGATGGGTTTAATGTCTTATAAAAAGGGCTTTGGGGAGGGTTCACTCTCTGTTCTTCCACTCTTGTGCTGTATGAGAACTATTCTTCTCCTCTAGAGGATGCAGTGTTTTAAGCACCATCTTGAAAGCAGAGCCAGACCCTTGATCTTGTATTTTTGGCCTCCAGAACTGTAAGAAATAAATTTCTGCTCTTTGTAAATCACTCAGTCTTAGGTATTTTGTTATAGCAACATAGAATGACTAAGATATCGCTGTTTTCCATATGAGAAGGCAGGTAATTCACTGTATGATGCAGAGATAGTAGAGGAGAGAATTATAAACAGGTAGAATATGAATCTAAACCCCATATTCTTAACCAATTTTTTTTTCTGGGCTCTAAATCCAGTATGTAGCAATTAATATGGTTTGTGTTAAAGACTACATAAATTAATGTTGAAGACTTAGGAAGAGAGGAGCAAATGATGATTAGGTTTGAAGATATTACAAGAAGTGAAGCCTACTCCTTTCCTTGAGAATTAAGTCTAAACTCTCTACCATGAGAGCTAAAACCCATCAACTTTGGGTTATGCTTGCCCTTGGCCCTATTTTCTGGTATCTTCTATCACTGTCTCCAATGTCAGCCAGATTCAGAAGTTTATCACCAGAAGATCTGGGGTGTACTGTCCCCTGCCTGGATACATTCTCTCTCCCATAACTACCTCCTCTACTAGTATCTCCTTGCCACAAACACTGTATAAAGACTGACTAATAGTCACTTCCACCAGAGTCCCTACTATGATCTTCTTCAGACTGTACTGAGTATCTGTTCCCCTTTACTGGATTTCTTGGTATTTTTCTACATGTCTGTGAATTGTGTACCACCCTACCCAGGTCTTGTTTTACTTCTTTTATTTTGTGCCCTTTGCTTACTATGGCGCTTGGGACACAGTAGGCTCTCAAGAAGTGATTACTGTGTGAATGTATTATCACAAGACCAAAAAATCCTTCTCAGGGTTTCTCAGAGTCTCCACCTCACAGCTCCTTTATAAGCTTTTCTTCTTAATTTTCTATTTTTACAAGATAGATCAAGAATGAGTTAGGTGGGCTGGGGATGTGGCTCAAGTGGTAGGGTGCTTGCCTGGCAGGCGTGCGGCCGGGGTTCACTCTCTCTCTCACTCTCTCAAAAAAAGAAAGAAAAGAATGAGTTAGGAATAGGTATGCAAATCATGAGAGGTAGGTGGAAAAAGGATGTGGCAAGGGTCTTTTATGTGGCCCTAATATTGAAAAGAAATAGAAAAAAGGAGAGAGTATACAACAAAGATTTTCTGTACCACAACCAAAGTTAATGCAGAATTCATTCAACTTGAGCTCCATCAAAGGCCTTTTGTTTGATTGATTTTAATAATGTTTTCCCATTGGAATAATTTTAGGATCATACAATAGTTGCAAAGAGAATACAGAGTATCCTCATTTATCTCTCATCGTGTTTCACCTAATGTTAACATCTTACATAACTATGGTGCGTTTGTCAAAATTATGAAGGCAACATTAACTAAACTCCACAGTTTACCAGGATCCCTTTAGTCTCCTTTTTTTCTGTTTCAAAATTCCATTCAAAATACCACCTTGCATTTAGTCATCATGTCTCCTTAGCTTCCTCTTAACTATGGCATTTTCTCAGAATTTTCTTGATTTTCATAACCTTGAAATTGTGTTGTAACCCTCTAATTTGACTTAAAGTTCAACAAGATTCCAGCAAAAGAGAAATATTAGATGATAATTGATATTCTTTTCTAAAATATCTAAGTCCCAACAGATTCAGTCCTTGTCCCATTCTCAGGCTCCAGAAGCTAACCAGCTCTTTGTCCCACACTGAATGACCTTTAGCAATCAGGCTCCACCAATCCAAGTATCAACAGTTCTCCAGGACTTAGGCATCGGTATCAACCTTTCATCCACCTCTACAAGAAAGGGCAGAGCTCAGAGTCAAAGCAGATGTGTTGAAGATACCAATTCAAACCATATCTTTCAAAGATTGCTAAAATCTTTGCATATGTTAAACTTCAAAAGATTAATTTACTGTGGTGAGTAATGAAGTGGAAAGCCCTGGCTTTGGAATTTAGAAATTCTCAGTACATTTTCCAATTCTGCCTCTTGCAAATTATGTGGTTTTAGTCCTAGCACTTAACCTCAGTAATCCAATGTACATCCACCTAATTATAATTATGCAATGTGATGATACATGTAAAGAATTTTTGTGACCTCTGTAACCTGACACACCAAATGTTGATTTTTTTTGTTGATTATAATGACTCCTACCTCAGGTAAAAACATTTAAACAATAAAAAGGTTTATTGCAATTTTCGATTTCAAATTTATTTTCTAAGTTATGTTTGGTTTTAGAATAGCTATGAGAACTATTTTGGATTCTGTATCAAAATATTCATGGCCTGCTTATGCTATTGAGTACTTAAAGTGTACCAATCCTAATTTCATCTTCACTGCAATGCTACCACATAAGTAGTAGCATGATTCCAATTATAAAGATAGGAAAACTGAAGCCTAGAGTGATTACTATAACTTACTCAAGGTTTCATAACAAGCAAAGGCAGCAGAATATGAACTCAGGAAGCCTGGCAGTTCTTAACTATGAATTTACATTGCCATTTAAGAGCCTTCTCTAAAATCTTGACCAACAAAGACAATATCACTAGAAAATGCTCTTACCCTAACCTGGGAAAGAACAGTCTGGAGTCAGAATCACCAACCTTTATGTCTGTGTGACTACTAGCTGAGGACACTGATTCTGCCTCTTTGGTTGCGTCTCTCATTAGCTGTATTTCCGCTCTTCCAGATTCTTGCTGGCCAACACATTACCTATGTGATTTTTCAAGTCTCAATATATCTTTAGATCTAGAGGACTCCTGAACTATAAAAAATTCAAACAAATAAGATGAGACACAAATAAATTCTTATTTTCAAGATGTGGGGGGAAAATGCATTATTCTGAACATTTCTTTTAGATGTAGACATGAAGCAAACTCAGAAATAACCCATCTTTGCTGAGATTCTGTGCAGCTGCCCCAGGTACAAGAATCTACCTTGAGATGGCTATATTCTGAAGAATTCTCCAGCATGGAGCTAGTCCATGGTTCATGGTATAGGTGGATGCATGCTATAAGTGGTGTAATTGGGAGCTATGCACAGTCCCTGCTGTAGCTATTGCATAGCCTCTTTTTGAGGGGTGAGGGGAGTACCAGGGATTGAACTCAGGGGCACTCAACCACTGAGCCACATCCCCAGCCCTATTTTGTATTTTATTTGGAGACAGAAGACAGGGTCGCACCGAGATGCTCAGTGCCTCACTGTTGCTGAGGCTGGCTTTAAAATGGCGGTCCTCCTGTCTCAGCCTCCTGAGCCTCGAGGATTACACGTGTGTGCCACCATGCCCGGCTTGCATAGCCTCTTGGATGACAAATAATGAAACTCATTGTAAGGAGAAAATGCTATCCAATTGATAGGTATTTGAGTAATAAACATTTTAACAATTTAAATAGTAACTGCAACAATTAATATTGCTATTCTCTTACTTTGTTTCTATATTTTTCCTTCTCTGAATGTTGTTTCTCAGCACAGATTCAAAGTGGTGACACAATAAACTTCAAATATGCTTTGACTTGCAGTATAACCATTAAAGAAAATGCACAACCATGGATTGCATTTTATAGTATGATTTAGTATCTTACTGGCTTATTAAAGTGAGAAAAAATTCAACATGTAACTTATGACACCCTCTTAGGGTAAACTAGAGTTATGATAATTTCTTCTCTACCACATCAATTTTTTAGGAGCCTCAATCACCTTGATAAAAGAAAAAATGACAATATAACAAAGTTTACTTGAGCTAGACAAAGGTTCAAGAACCAGGAGGCATTCTGGCTGGACCAAAGATGGTTCGGAAAACCACTCTCCCACCACATATACAGGTTCTATTCACAGCCAGAGAAAAGGAAGTCACAGGGACACAGAGAACAACCTCATTGAATTCAGTTGGTATCTGTCTTCAGGGACACAGTCTTAATCTGTTAGCAGCCCATGATTGGCTGAAGATCAACTGCAGTGATTGGATTGGTTGCTTAGTTACAAGGATGTCCTCTTAGGCTAGGTTACAATTTGAGTGCATTTAGCTAAGGTAGAGTTCACTTTGTACAGAGGCTGCTTTGGGACAAACTTGTCACCCAAATACAGAGGCTGGGTTAGGCAAAATTTGTTTTTGTTCAATGACCTCAATTTCTTCCCATATTTCTGAGTCCCCTGGGGCTGTGTGACCTCTACTTCTTACTACGTCTGTTTACCTACTACAAGGCATTGATGACTGTGTTTCTCTTCTGCTTCTTTTAGTGGGTTATATCTCCTTTCTTAGCTGATACACTCTCAAGGGATCTCTGGCACTGCTGATGCCTGCAGCAAGGCTGTAAGTCACATCTGGGCCAAGATGGCTTACCCCAATTCTGCCAGTATGGCCCTGAGTTCTTTCACTGTCAATTTCCCATAGAGAACTTAGTGAAAATCTTTTTTACATACTTACATGCTCTTATGTTACAGATATACCTTCCCAATCCTTATCATTGAAGTATGCAGTGCTACAATCAGACTCTCTCCTCTTCTAACACAGGATTCCACAGCCCCATTTCTTCCCTTGGTCTAAGTGTTCTCCCTGTGAGCCCCTCATTTACATACACTCTGGCAGGTTTTACTTCACAATTTTCCAAATGTACCAGATTTGCTTGAATCTTAGGGTGAACGCCATTTGCGCTCCAGTTTTCTGTATCACTACATAAAGAGGCCAACTTTCCATAACACTGGTAATGCAGCAATCATAATGAAAATGCATTTCCTTATTATATAAAGGCTGCTTATGAAATCCCAGTACATTTCTCACAGCCAGATTAAACATTTTATTGCCTTTATTTTTCATCAAGTATGCAAATTCTTTTTAGCAGGTTTCATTCTTGATTTAAAATCATTTTTCATGAAAAACTAAATCATTTACAGCCATATGGTCTCATGACAATGCATAGTTGAGAAAAAACTCAGTGAATTTTATACAGAAATGCCTCTTTGATGTCCTTTCAAGGGAAAGAAACACTTTTGCTAGCCACAGAAAGAGGTGTTTTAAGAAAGAACTCTTAAATGTTGATAAACATGTAGTGTGGGTACTTTCCAAAGATAAAAGATATAGGTCAAAACCATATCCTTCCCTTTGCAGAAAAATAGAATATGGTTTGGTTCTTAGCAGGAGGAGTCAATACACTCCCATATGTTATTTTCTATATGGAAGAAAAAAAAACATGCTAGGAAGAAGTGAGATGAATTGAGAATTGACAGCACTAACATGCGATCTGTTGGTATTCTGCACTGACATATTCCACATGGTTTCTCTCCTGGATTGGAGGAGTTCAGGCAAAACTGTAGGAACTGCCAATAATATCAACAGTTTTTATTCCATGAGAACCTACTGTGTACTAGGCACTCTAATAAAAACAGCATGTCTATTAATTCATTAAAGCCTTCTAATTCAAAATTCCTATTTTGATGTACAGACAAACCAACCAAGGGTCAGGAAGGACAAGCAATTTTCCAGGACCTGTAGCTAGTAAATGGCAGTGCTGGCATCTGAGCAGAGGGTAGAGGTATCACAAGTCCTCTGACCTACTGACTTCCCCCACAAAGATACCTAGAAAGATCACCAGCTCATACATTTTGCCAGTCTAGACTCTGAATCCCACTTTGGCTCAATTCAGCACAGTGTGTTATGTTGCAATTATTGAGTAATTGCTAACTGCCTTCTCTAACCCTTGCACTATGAGGGGATCCTTACACATCAAAGCAATGTGATCTGAACCCTCTAGAGTGTGGCAGTTGAAGAAGGATTAGGAACATAATACAAAGCAAGAAAATGATTACTATAAATGCCTTTCTGCTAAATATGTAAATTTCAGGACTTATCAAAGGGAAAATGCTTACCATAAACTTGAAGTAAAAGTTGGACATGAAAATTGCACATTAATAGAGAAAAGACAACTTTTCCCTAGCTTCTTAGTTGGTGAAGTTTGGATTTCAGAGTCTGATTTAATGAAGGTATTGGAGGCTTTATCCATTCTTGGAAAAGAAATTCTAAGGATGAAGTAAAGTCTAACAAATATTCTGAAGTAAAGTATGATCAACCAAATAATGGGACCAAACAAAAACCTGTGCAGGTAGAGATGTCAAGAAAGGAAAGCTGACCTGTGTTTTGGATTTAAGGTGAAAAAGACCTAGAAGCAGAATGGTCTGTCTAGGGGATAACTAGAACTGTGGGAAATACACAAGAGGAAGAATTGCCATCAGGACAAGGACAGAAAGCTTTCTTGACTGCAGAGAACAGCAGTGTATACTAAATTGAGAATAAGGGCATATGAGAAAGGAAGACTATTATTACTCAGTGGAAACAAACAAACAAAAAAGGGATCTTTCTCAAAATGCCAACACAAAGCCACCATCCTTCTTTATGCATCTAATGTCTTAATTTGGCCTTTAAGATCCTGCATGGTCTAGGATTTACTTAGTGTTCCAGGGAAGAAACATGGTTCTTGTGCCCTGGAAGAGTTGCCTCTTTCAATCTCTGTTCTTGTTGGTGTTTCTTCCTTCCCCAAGCACTTGGCTCCCAGTCTTTAGTGTTTATTTGCTGGGAAACCTTGAGCAAGTCACTTTCAATCTCTGGCCACAACATCTTCTTCCATATCAGAGGGAATAGGGTGAGAGCAATCTCTAACTTCCTCTCCTGATCAAACATTCTATGAGTCTATGAATATTCAAGAGATTGTTATTAGCATAATACCAGGCTCAGGGAAAAGGAAAGGTAATTGACATTTATTAAGAGGCTACTATAATGCTTTGTTTTGACCGAGCAGGAAGAAAAGCATGCTTCACTTACAGTATTTCTCCAATTGCAGTTCTCATAAGGAAGAAAAAGTTATCATCACAGGAGGCAAAAGTAAATTATGAAATTTTACCTTTAAAATATTGTTTGTAATATTTGTAAGTCAATAACAAAATCACTTCTATTATAAGTTCCAACACCGCTGTCATGACCTTGACTGTGGTTTGCCAAAGTGACCCCCTTTCTTGAACATTTCTATAACCCTATGTGTTTACTCACCAGAACTTCTGAAGATCACTTTCAGCTTCTCAAATTTCTTGGTCTACCCCCCTTTTCCTCTTCCACTAGGAGGTCTCCAAGAGCTCTCCCAATTATTTTCAAGTATCTGTCTTAATCCCATACATCTTTATTTATTTAGTCCAGAAATTCCCCCACTTCTTCAAGAATATCATTCCTCGGAAATGTGGCTTGTGGATGTGAAGAAGAATAGAAACCCATCTCCAGAAGGGGTTCCGTCATCACAACTCTGGGTTCGCAGTGATTGTGGAAATACAACAAAATGCCAGGCAGTTGGTTGTCAAGATTGAAGGATGCACAGATCTGTCCCACCCACGTCCTGCATGGGCAGTGGGATAGGGATTCCCCTTGGTGGAATGGGCTGGCTGAGAAATAAAAGCTAGGAAAAATAGAATGGTGAAAAAAAATGCAGAACACAGAAAGTAGTTTCAAAAGCGGGGCAGGAGAGGCAAGCTGATCAGAAGGATACAGCTTCTAGACAAAATAGAGCCCACGCCTGCTTTATTTATGTCAGGAAACATCAAAGATATTCTATAGAATGTTCTTTTCCAAAAAAGGTTAAAGCTGGTCTGTTCTGTTCCTAACTGGTTAAGCCCATCTCCAGAGCTTCTATGAGGAGCTTTCTTAGCAAAAGGTCACGTGCACTGGGCCATCTAGTGCCATGGGAGAGCCCATGGAAAGTTCCAATGCCAGGGCTGTCTCTCCCTGGTTCCCGTGCTGAGAGAAGACCCTCGCGTATTTCACAGATGGCTTCCTGCAGATCTGGGAGGACTGGACCAGGGTCCATATCAGAAGTGTCAGAAGGTACCCTGTTCAATGTTGGAGAAGAATGAGGGTGGAAAAACAGGAATTTCCACTCAAGCAAAGAAAGAACAAAACAGTGGAGAGAGATGAAGGAACACAGATAAATGAACCCCAAACCCAAGAAACTCAGACTGAAATAGAAAGTATGAAATCTGACTTAAAAAAACTAAAATCACATGCCAGGCGTGATGGTGCACGCCTATAATCCCAGCAGCTCAGGAGGCTGAGACAGGAGGATCAAGAGTTCAAAGCCAGCCTCAGCAAAAGTGAGGCACTAAACAACTCAGTGAGACCCTGTCGCTAAATAAAATACAAAATAGGTCTGGGGATGTGGCTCAGTGGTCGAGTGCCCCTGAGTTCGTTTCCCAGTACCCGCCCCCCACAAAAAAAAACTACAATCACAAATTCCCTTTCAATATTTCTTGTTTATGAAAGATTTATGTTATTCTTTCCAATTCTGATACATGTGAAAAAATACATATTGTATCACAAGTAAACTGTGGTTACAAATTGAGAATGTAAAATAAATAATTACTTAATTGCTTTATTTGTGTCAGACTAACACTTCTTTAAAGAATATTTTAATATAAAGAAGATGGTTTCACTTAGTTATAACATAGAAATGATAATAGTTCCATTAACATTGTTTATTTAAAATTCAGTACTAATTCTGACTCTTGAAGAACTAAGTTTAAATTGAGAGGACCTAACCACAACATGGAGATCTATAGTCACTTACACAAACATGAGTTATTGTATATGTGAATGGTGGTAATAAGATTCTCGGCATGGAAATAAGAATCATAAACCTGCCCATCTTCTTGTAGTATTTACTCTAGGACACCTTTTTATGTAGAGAGGAAGAAATAACAATGAACTGAAATATACTGTATTTCTATTAAAAAAAGATTCTAGTAAGGTCCATGAATTTTTAATAAATTCTACGTGTTTAACACCCACAGTAGGGTATCAGTTCTCCATGAAAGGGTGAATTTGGCAACCAGTTCATGTTGGAAAAATTGATTAGAATAAAGTCTTACTCAAAATCACTTTTACCTATTGTTCATTTTCTGATTTGGGTGTCTATAATTTATCTGTGCTTATGGTGTACAGTTTTGGAATTCTAGTTCGTTGGAGGTATCTTCTTCTGAAGAATTAAAGACATTGTTTAAAAAAACTATATCCCCAGACATACACCTGTACACCACCCACAGTGATTTTTTTTGTTTGTTACCTGAGCAAGGTTTCCTATGAAATTCCTAAATTTTCAAAGCATTATCTGATTTGAGACTTGAACAGTTAGTAAAAAAAATGTATGCCTTTATATAATCAATAACTCAGAAGATGGGCACCCTTATGAACAAATTCAGATTTGATTTGACTGGGATAGACCATTTGCTAAAAGCTGAGCAGAGGTGCTGAGTTTTGAAAGGAAAGAATTTATAAGAGGGAAGGGGGATTGCCAGTATCGTAAAGCATTTCAGAATCACCTTCAGAGCTTCTGCAGATCCTACGCTGACTGCTGAAAGTCGGACACACCAGATGGCTCCATTCCTGCCAACTTTGCCATTCCTCATTCTCTCACATTTCTCAGTCCACTCCAGTCTAACTCCCCAGGTTGAGAATCATCTTTGCTTATGACCATTACTTATGAAAGAAAAATCTGTTCCTCAGGTTTGTTGAAGCTATTACTAGCCCAAATCTTGAGAATAGTGTGGCCTCCACTGACATTAGTTCAATATTATAATAACTTTAATATTTTAAATAAAAAGGAAAATGTTCAGAATGACAGAATTTACATACATGCAGAAGATAAAACAGTATATTTCCAGATTTTTCTGCTTTCCTCTCTTCTTCTTCTCCCACATTTTGCCTGTTCAGTTATTGAGGCCGGGTTGGAGCAGAATATTTGAGGGCCATTGATGTAAAGGATGTTAACTTTCTATTCCTTCAAAGTTCTCGAAATGCTATTACTGACCTAGGTGAGGGCATATGAAAGTAATATACCTGGACTATATTATCTTATTTTCTGGAAAAATGCCTTCACTGAATTATGATTTAATTTTATACCCTCAGCTTTTATAAAAGGTCATTTTTGAAGAATAGTCATTCATCCATTTGGAGAGCCATTCTGTATCTTGCAAAAGCTAGTGGAAGACTTTGAACATCATGTAACCTGAAGTCTCTTATATGAGCATTCATGTGACAAATTTTTCCTATAATTTAGTGACAGGGACATATTTTTTTCTCTCCAGTTAATTTTGTATTCTGCTTTTGGGAAGACATTTAAAATATATATGATCCAAACTGCTTTCATTATTATTTGGCTGTTAAAAAGTGCAAAACTAGTTTTAGACCTTTATTGTTATAACTAGTTCACACAAAGGAAAAGATGCATGTCCAATGTCAGGACAAAAATATCATTCTGCCTTTCCTAAACCATGATCTGTTTCTCATCCAAAGGCCGCTGAATCTTATCCATGGTGGCTTCCTTTTCACATTACCTGCAAGAAAGGTAGAAGGAATTTTGCACTTCTTCTCCAGGAAGTATTTAAAGTGTATTGGGGTACATTTTGTTTACTATATCTGCTAGATCTATTTCAAGGCCCACCTTCCTTGCTGTGACATTTTCCCTATTGTATTTAACCATATCATTAATAACCATGTAATTAACATTAATGACATGGTCAAATATAATGTCCTAGACCACCCTCATTCCTTTTTTTTCTTTAGGTTAGGGTCAGAGAATGAATGAATGAGTAGATAAATCATTTTGAATGTCTATTCAAGGTTTTTATTACATTTATTCTTATAATTATTTCTGCAATTCTCATTTTTATTTATTTTCTCATTTTAAAATTATGATTTTTAAAAATTATGGTTATAAAGATATTTTAAAATATTATAGTAGATATAATATCAATAATAATATTGAAAGTTCTAAATGAGGAAGAAAGGCAAAGAACTGGGTATGCCGCGTAGGCTGAGACTGATAAAAGCATCTGGCTAGAGCTGGAGCGAAATTGTGAACGAATGTGGAAGACACACAAAGCATGACTAATTTTTATTGATGAGACATTCTCCAGTTCTCCCTTCCTCCCAATCTTCTCTGTCTTAATTTTTCTTTTCCCAGACACAATTCCTTTGTTGAAATCTCTGCAGTTCTTCTTCTTTCACGTTATACTCAGTATTAGAAATTCTTTTAGATAGGACATCCTTAAGTCTAAATCAGGAATATGTAGATAACACAAATAAAACTCCATGGACACCACACAGCTAAACCTTGACTCCTCTTGCAAATACATTACCTTGGTACAACATCAATTGCACAACACTTAGCCAAGCCAACCTCATTTTACTTTTAAGACTCTACTCTTGAAATCACATGTGGGGAAGTGCATGTGGCAAAAAGCACACAGCACTGGAATATAATGGGGACATACTTTAGCATGAACCTGAGCAAATGAGTGTGTTAGCAGGAGTCAATGACAGACGTGTGGAGGAGGGAAAGGTACAGACATGAGGAGGATTTGTGAGTATTACCAATGAGGTGATTTGATAGGGAAAAAAGGTTCTTAGATTGTGTTGATAGTTTATGACTTCCTTCAGAAGTGCTATAGGAGTCTTTCTTTCTGCATTTTGGACACACACACACAAGTATACGTGTGTGTGTGTGTGCGTGTGTGTGTGTGTGTATAAAATCAGTGATGTTGAATGTGCACCTCACTCACCCCCACGCCCCAGGATGTTTGGTAATGCCCGTTGAGGACAGTTGGTAATGCCTGGAGACTCTTTTGGTTATTCCAGTTTGAGATATGGTCCTACTGGCATCTAGTGGGTATAGGCCAGGGATTCTAGTAACAGCCTATAATTGCACAGCATAGCCCTATAACAAAGCATTTTCTGGCCCAAAATGTCAACAGTGCTGAGGTTGAGAAACCCTGGTATGCATTCGCCCTGTATTACCATCTGCTTCTGTACTCATTTAGCACTTTATTGTGCGGCACACTCTGTACACAATACCTAGTGCAAACAAGAGCACATAATTGTACAAAATACAACGTGACCCCTCAAAGGACTCACAGAGGAATCTGACGTATCATTCACAAACAGGAGTAATTTGAATTAAAAAAATGGTAAGTCCATTCAGATTGATTTTTTAAAAGTGATTTATAAAAATAAAGAGATAAAAGAGAGATAATTCAGTCCTCATTTGGCAAAGATAAGGGAAATATTTAGTCATGGAGTGACAATTAAAAAGATTTTGAAGGTTGTGTAGAGATATAACCATAAGTTATATTTTCGTCCTTCCTTCCTTCCTTCCTTCTTTCCTTCTTTTCTTCCTTCCTTCCTTTCTTCCTTCCTTTCTTTCTATTTTTTTGGTACCAGGGATTGAGCCCAGGGGCGCTTAACCACTGAGCCACATCCCCAGCCTTTTTGTTTTATTTTGAGACAGGGTCTCACTAAGTCGCTTAGGGCCTCACTAAGTTGCTGAAGCTGGCTTTGAACTCATGATCCTCCTACCTCAGCCTCCCAAATCATTGGGATTACAAGCATGCGCCAACAGGCGCAGTTAAAACTATTTTCTTTCAAACACGTAAGCATGTTTAAAATACCAAGTTCCTTTCATTTACATCATAATGAGAAGATAATAAATCTGCCCAGAAGTTCTTTCCATGTAATTTATTTTTACTGTTTTAGGAGAAAATATGTGTGAAAATGTCCCATAGTATCTGTTACACCACCTTAGAATTTGGTACTTCTGGTTGGCCCAAGGGACTTTTACTGACAATCTTAAACTACATTCAGAAGCATTTAAAATCCACCTGACAAAAATATGATTTTGCACTTCTCCATTAAAGCAGATCAGCTGGAAATGAATTCCTACTTTTCAATCAGCTGCTGTACTTCCATTGAGAGAACAAAGTCCACACAGAAGTGGCCTGGTGTAGCCAGGTTTTCTACCCATTTGATCTTCAAAGAATATACTAATTTTTATTTTGGGGAACTGAATAATCTCAATGTTTACTTGCAATAGCATCAAAGGAAACAAGACCAAGAAATTTTAGAATTCTCATTAGACAAAAATAGCATCCATGTACTTGGAAAGCAGACAGATCCAAATGGGAGGATGAACCCCAGGTCATTTACACCGAGACTCACCCAAGACTGTACAATAAATTAAAAATTTGTGAGGAAGTGAATTAAGAACTCCTTATATTTTTGGAGACCTTTTATCATTCTAGAATGCAAGCTCTCTTTCTAAACGTATATATTTGAATAATCTCAGAAGCTACTGAGAACATAATAAAGCACATTTTTTTCCACTGAAGATGAAGCACTGAAAATCTCCTCTTCTAATAATACCATTTATGTATTTTATAAATATGGACAGACATTATGAGCTATAACTCAAATATACATTTGGAAAAAAGAAAAGGTTAAACTGTACATATTTAATAACATCTTATAAGATTGCATGTGTTCCTTGTTTTATGAACCACATTGTTCAATATCTTACAAGCTGCACTTTAATCCCAATAAAATTTTTTTTAAGTGGAAATGACATTAGGGCTTTAAGTGAAACAGCAGACCTCGCTCCCCCACGCTGCGGCGTCAGCTGTTTCCTACCTGCCACACGGGTCTGCATTCGAGTGTCGCAACTCGGGTCAGAACCCATGTTTGGTGTGCCACCTCAGGAAAGTAATAACTCTCACTACTGCCTGGCTACATAGACATCTGATTAAAGCAAAGTCTAAATGGATCTGAACAAGTTCTGTCCACACACAGAAGTAAAATTGTTATTACTCTGAGCTGCCAGCATGATTTGAGAAGGACTGGAACGATTAACAGTGGCCACACACAAAAAGAAGGCTCCTGCAAACAGACTGAATTTGCAACTGTCTAACTTTTCATTTGTGTGTTTTTTTATATGTTAAATATGGTTCAGAAGATTAAAGTCTTCATTTTAGGCAAAGAAAGGAAATAATGTTTCCTGTCCCATTTGCCAAGCTAAGTGAACAACTGTTCCTGCACAATTAGAATTGTTAATTGATTTGAAAACATAGGGCTTTGAAGGTGGAAAACTGCTGACATTATTTCAATGGGGAAATGCACTCCTGAGAGAGAGTACTGCAGTACAATTTCTCTCCTTGTTTTGTTGAATATACATCTATAAAAACACTGTGAATCATGCAGTAAAAACTGCTGTGCTGATATCATAAATCTCTGATAATAAAAATTTCATTGTTGAAACAATAAAATAGACTTTTATTATAACACAGAGTATCCACCTAAACATTGTCCTTTTAGCTTCTTCGAGTTAAATGTATGCACAGTTTTACAGTCTATAAACAGATCTGGAATAAAAGTTAATAAATGTCAAAATTTGCATTTCAAAAAATTCTTGCTGCATTTTAGGGAAGATCAATCTATGAACCTTTCAACATTATGTCAAATGAAATGCTAATTGTACCTTTAGGAATTTCAGAGACAGTGACAAGAAACTAAATGCTCTGTTCCTTTGCATCAGCAAGTCGAGGATAATTGTATATCTACTCTTGTGAACTTCTAAGAAAAAAAAAGAAAAAAAAACTAAGAAAAAAGGGTTTTCTATTCTTTAACTCAGGAGGGTAAACTCCTTCAGCCACCCTCCATCAATCTACCTTCAAATAAAGTGTGTTAACATGTTGACAGTGGACAAATCACACAGTGCTGCATTTATTCATTTTATAATAGGTTTGTCAAATGAGCTTCAGTTAAAGAGATTTAAGAGTAAGAAAAATTTTCAGCCAGAAATAACCGACTTATTCCATTCAAATTGATGTAAGGTTTAAAGGTGTACTTCTTAAAAGCCTAATCTTTATTAAAACACACAAATTTTGAAGGCTAAGCCACAAAAATAAATACCAGGAGCCCAAAGAGTGCTTTTATTTTCCCTACCCTTAAGATAAAGCGCTAATACATCCCTTCGCTTTTCTGTAATAAATCTTCGCCCTGTGTCTCTAAGAGATACAAATTATCCTCTATACTGTCTTACAAGTGTGAGTATAGATTGAACCAATGAGCAATGTTATCGAGAAAATAGCACTTAGTGTAAGGTTTGTACCATTTTTTTGAACATTATCCTATTTGTGGCACTGCCTTCATTTCAGAGGCAGGCTGCTGAAAGATTCCGTGCACCTCCACAGCAGTGAAAAACGAAGGTCCGCACAACTCAGAGGCAGCTGATGCTGTTAACCTGCAGCATTTGGTCACCTATCACCACTTTAAAAGTAAAATAGGCATTTTCACCTTCTTCAAATACCATTATAGATAGTGTCAAGTCAAAAGCAAAGATTACTCCCCTCCACATTGCTGGATCTCTACATTGTCTATTGATATGTATTAGGAATAGGAAGCAAAACCACTCCAAGCGTTTAGAAGACTTCATTTACAAAGTATATTACACAGGGCCATTTCCAGGCTCACACTGGACAGCCGATTTGTAATCCTGCCTCTCGTGTGGAAGAAAAACACCCCAGCATTCTTCCAGAACAGTCACAATAGGACTTAATAAATCCGGTTTCAGAAAATTCAGGTGGAAATAATACATATTTCTTGCTCTACTAGATGACACTATTTTTTTTAACAAACTCCAGGTTGCCTCAAATATTTGCATTTTTAGGTCTTAATTTACTCTGTGGATTTTTTTATCTTAATTGGTGAATATGCTTTCTTTTAAATCTTTAGTTATTAATAAAAAATGGGATTCTCTGCAAGTCAACAAAAATAAAAATACACTTCATGAAAATATGTAAATAAATCATCAGAGACATGAATAAACATTATGGCAAATAGCAGCTTCAACTTACTTCAGTATGGATAATTTCTATATAGTGAGCAACTCTGCCCCCCATTATGAACATCCTTTTGCACATGTGACTTGCATGAATGGATATAGATTCTATTTAAGTGGGACTAAAAGAAGGCACCTTTAGGAGTCATGAAACAAAAAAGGGAGAGAGTAGCATATGTTTGCTTAAAATAGAATATAATATATGAGTGGTTCCCAGGCTTATATATTATGTACAATTTGTTCCGTATAAGAAAACAGTAGCAATATTTTATAGTACCTAATATTTTTCAGAAATTTCCCAACTCTCTCTAATATGTACAATTCCCCATATAAATGAAGACCCAGTAGCTATTCTGAGACTCCTTGAAGCAAATTTCTCGAGACCAGCTTTGTTCTTCATTATCCTGATCTTGTTCATGTTGTGTTACTTTGGGGAAAAAATAGTTGTACCAGGGACAAGTGTACTACTAAACAAAATGCTCATCTTTTTCTTAAGAGTCAAAACGGAAGGCTAATAAAGACCATTTAAAATAAAAGGGCCCATTACTCCTCAGTTTTATATGAGCTTACACGCTTTCATTGTGCAGAGTGTGTTATTAATTTAACATGCCAGATTCATAGGTTTCTGCAATATCAGGTTTGATGTATTCATTATCGGCACTCAGTACATTAATTCACGCTGAAGTCCGGTAAATCAAAATTATACCATCTGGCTTCCTGTTCTTAATGATGAATTTGATGTAGGGGTGATTAAGATTGTTAGGCTTTTGAATTTTAATGTAAAAATTAGGGGATTAAAAAGGCATTTAGAAATGACCAATAGTTAGAATAAACTTACTGACAGGATCTAATTTGTGTACTTGCTAGTAAAGCTCCATTTTAATTAGCAGCCACAGTCTTTCAGCACAAGCTCAAAGAGACAGAAGTTTAGTGATTAAGAAGATGAAGCTGTTAAATTGATAAATTGACCTTGAAATACTTGTAACTGTGGGGGATGGCCCAGTAACTCAAATTGTTAGTGTGTTGCTTTGCCACACAGGGAACTGAGTCCAAGAGTGACCCAGACACAGAGTACTGCTTTTTCATTCTCTCTGTCTCTGTCTCTGTCTCTCTTTCTCTTTTTCTTGGTTGGCTCACCAATCTCATCTTGGGATAGGGGCTGAGCAACAGAGATAAACAACAAAAGCCTGCAGACCTACCAGTTGCCACTACAATAGCAGGAAGGTGACGATTCTATCACTGTTTCAGAACTCCTTGACAGGTGACATTGAACAGTATGTCTGAACTTGAAAAGATTGTATTGGTCCTCTCGGTTCCCTGCTACACTGATTCTGCACACACACACACACACACACACACACACACACACACACACAGAGGTGTCTGGGAGGAAGACACTGGAGCATGAATTAACTCAGGAAATCTAGGGCACAGCCACCAATCGTCTCGCATTTGCACCACATATTTCAGAAGTAGAACTCCTGAAATGGAAGATTTCTAAATATCTGCAACATAGAGAATGTATATAACACACAGTCATTGCACTCAAACTTGACATGAGACTTTTTAATTGAAAGACCAATCTGACATGGATGTTCCTTTGACAGTTAAAATTACCTCTGGTTTTAACAAAAGCACTTGAAATGTTACACCGAACTCATTACACCTTTTCTGCATAAAGAAGTTTAATAGTTAAAACAAGTTAAGACAGAACAGAATCTTAATGTACAATATTATTAGAATAATATAAAGAAACAGTCTCATTTTTTTCTAAGACTTAAAAGTATCAGAACCCTTGCAACAGAAAAATAAGATTCAAAATAGAATTATTTCCTGTGAAGAAAAAAAATTACTACCTTGTGCAGTCTCATAAAATGAGATGCTTTAGTTCCTGTGAAATTAATAAATGTAGTCACTAATGCACTAAAATAAAATACAGTCAAAATGACTTACATCAGAAAACAAGTACATCTGTATATATCAACAATTTGAAGGATTCTGATTCCTGGCAAGTCAAGGAATATTTTAAATCTTATATTTTAGAGGAAATCGAATCTTGACTAACCACTGCAATTTATGTCATTTTAAATAAGATATATTTGAATAAGTATATTTTTCATGCCCTAAAAAGACTGATGTCTTCTTTTATAAGCTCATCCTGTGACACACTTGAGTAGGTAGGTATATTGATTTTTTTTTCTTTTTCTGATGGCAATGAAGTGTAAATGGAAAATATCAGACTTGGCAATCACTTAAACCATGTGAAAATTTCAGAGTGAAGGCTATTAGAGTCACTTTGTGATCTCCCCAGATGACCAGAGGGGGGAGGAGGAAAAAAAAAAAAACATTTCTACATTTCTTCAGATCCTTTGTGTGACAGCTAAGGAGAATAACATTCTTTCTAATACGCCAGTTTTCGTCTCTAGTTGAGAATAACCTCAGTGCTTTCTTATGTCACTGGCTGAGAGAAGATGAAAGACCCAGCCTTGTGTAAATGGCTTTGTCTAACCATCAGTCTTTAGCTCTGCATGGCAGCTGTACTATTGACATTAGCTTGTGCACTGGGTGAAATTGAAGTGAGTTAAATGTGACCTTGGCTTAGTTGTTGAAGTAGAAATGAACTCTACTGGGAGCAAAAAAAAATAAGACCAGTTTCTCTAACTTCATTTTTTCTTTAATGAGTTTAACAGCACTCTTAGGATTTGATACATTTTATAAAAATGCTTTATTTCCTTTTCTATTTTATACTGAGTAATCAGCATTTAGTAAGGTTAGCTTGCCCTTTTTTTATGAAATCTTTGTTTCAGGTATTTAAATACCATGTTCTAGGGGGGAAAAAAGTCACAGTTATTTTCCCCTTTTCTCTCTTATTGGTCATTAACACATAAATATGGACTGAAAGTTTTTATGTCTATATGCCCATTGACTTCAATAATAAAAACTGGGCCACAGGAACACTTTTAAATGCTGATGACATTGCATTGTCCACTGGGTTACAAGTGCATTTACTAAACAACCTGCAGGCAGATCATGCTCAGTGACTACGTGAGACCTGCAGGTAGATGGGATAGGCTGGCACATTTCCAATGCTGCAACTCCTTTGTTTTTCAGTTCTATACAAGGTAGTATTAGTACCAAAAGAATATAGATCTGATTTTATTTTTCTTAAATATTTTTAGTTGTAGATGTACACAATATCTTTATTTTACTTATTTATTTTTTTATGTGGTGCTGAAGATCGAACCCAGTGCCTATGTGTCCTAGACAAGCATACTACCACTGAGCCACAACCCTACCCCTCTATTATATTTTCTGATAGAGACAATTCTAAAAGTCTTTGGGGTTTCAATTCTTATTTGAAAATACACATCTCATACATTCATATACATATGCAAAACTACATTGTTTCTATGTTTATATGCACATAGGTCTTTGCGTGTATATAGGTGATATATGTACATATATTTAGCTTTTCATAATTATACATGAGCAATGATTCAGACATTTCAAGTTTGGTTTCTGCCATCAATTTTTCAATAAAGCTCATATTATGGAGCTTTACGTAGTCTACATGATGATTGGAATATGAGGTGTTCCCCTAAGCTCATGTGTGAGACAATGTAAGAATGTTCATAGGTGAAATGGTTCGATTATAAGACCTGTGACCAAATCAGTTGAGTAATCCACTTGATGGATTAAAAATATGAAAGAACTACTGTACCCAGTGGTTACTTTAGGCAGATAAGGTGTGGCTAGATAACAAGTTGGAAAGCCTATAGGCAATTCTGTGTGTATCTAACTCTAAAAAGACTATTGACAGAAGGTGAACAGAATGTGAAGAGAGAAGTGAGGAAGGTCTTCGTGTGCGTAAGGAATTATTGGACAATGCCACCAAGTTCACCTGGCAAGAACACAGTTTAGAATAGTTGATGGTAAGTCCTTTCAGACAAATAAAAGGAGATGAGTCCAGGTTTGTGATTGACTGAACCTGGCTACAGCCGGTTCACACAGGAGATAAAGAGAGTTTATCTTATTTAAAGATAAACAAGAACTTTAAGGTTAGAACTAAAGGGTCTCCATGCTTATGTTAACACATGTCTTTGCTTACAGGGTATATATATCATAAATTTGGAGACAACAGCTAGCTAGTTTGCTAGACAGTGAATCACTTCCCTTTCAGTCTGTGCCCTAACTTTGGAGTATCTCTGATCACAAGACCGTACTTGGGGTAAACAGCTATGTTCTTACCTTGTCTGCATCTCTACTGAGGCAATGCTAGCTGAGTGAGGTAACTTGATACAATAGGCTAAGCCATAACTTTGGACTTCTAAAGTGAATACACCATAGGTGAACTCCAACACTACCCCTTCTGACTGTGCACACTGAGGTAAGTAAGCAACTCCACCTTTCTGAACCTTGATTTTTTTTTTTATCAATAGTACTCATAATAACTACTTCATAAGACTTTCAGGAAGTTTAAAAGAGATAAGGTAAGACAAGTATCTACCAATGTCTGGCATGTAAAGATACTCAGTAAATATGAGTTTCTCTATCTCCTAGGTCTCAGTTAAAGGAGAGAGGCCATGACCATTTTGAATTATCAATGTAGCCTGGAGTTGGCTGTTTTTCCCTGCACACCTTATTCTGTGTTTCTCTTTGGCTTTCCACAATCTACTCAGCTTGCTTCCTCCCTCATTATCATCCTTCACACATATTCAGCATCCCAAAGATCCACAAAAGATACGCATACTTTTCAGTTCTTTTCTTGAATCATTAGAACAGAACCACACAACCAACACTCCCGATCTCCCTTCTCCAATTCTATTTACAGAGAAGACAAAGAAATAATAGTTACCTAATATTTGCCCAGCTCCAGGCACAGAGTCATGTAACTTTAAATGCATTAAAATATCATATATAAATGTTACAAATATAAGTCATGTAAGTAAAACACATTATATATGTATATGTATAAATTCTGAATATTTGCATGGCATTTAACAGTAGATAAATGTTATGATAATAGTTGACAAGACCACATGCTGGTTTTGATATTTTCATATTTAGCTTATTAGTTACTCTACAAGTAGAAAAATAAACTCTCTCTCTCTCTCTCTCTCTCTCTCTCTCTCTCTCTCTCTATATATATATATATATATATATACACACACACACATATATATACATACACACATATGTGTGTGTACAATTATATATACATATGTGTGTATGTATGAAATACTTTTGAAAAATTAATTAGAATAAATTTATCATAAAATTGTTTTAGGAAACAGAATACATTTTTATAATGCTAAGTTATGAAGACATGAATTTAAGAGTGAACTTCACTTATGTAATTCTTTCAATATTAGGTTGACATAATTTGATGCTTATTTACCATGCAAGTGATAGGAATGAAAAATTTCAGTTGCTGATCCACCTACATATATCTTGCAGAAGATCACTGCAATGATTTTTATAGTTGGTGAGGATGAACCTCATCCTTATAGTGTGTGTTGGGGGGAATGTATGAGGGGCATCAGAATAGCTCAGTGGCTATTCAAATGGCATTTCATCTCATTCAGGTTTTGAAAAATTCCCTCAAGGGAAAAAATATCTGCCTTCTTTTGTTGAAAAGTACACAAGGAATATTCAGAGTATTTTTCAAATTGCACCCTATCCCAGCAAAAATGGTGTAAGTGTGTTCTTTAAAAGACTCCTGTCCTTCTGGTGTTGAGAAGCCTTTCCCTGAGGTGAGTCGCTGCTCCCAATGAAATAGGTTAGCATCTTGTTGGTGTGCATGGGGAAAGGCTGGCTGAGAACTACTTTTGTTCTTAAACATTTTTGAATTCTATAAAAGTACTCTCAAATCATTATGAGTGTTGGAAAAGAAAATGATTATTTAAGCTACATACAATAACATGTAACATGACCTCATTACAGACATATCTATTATATATGGAAATGCAATTTTGGAGCTTCCAGTAGAGGTTCAAATAAAACCCACACAAACAATAGAACAGAACTAAATTAAAATCTGATGACATCCAGGAAGTATATGGGGCATGCTCATAAACACTATCTTACATTATTTTTATTAATTTTATCCTACCTGGTTAAGCTAGCATCACCTCTACTTTTTAGATAAAAAGACAACTGATTTACCTAATTCATACAGCTATAATGTGTCAAAGAATGGCTATTAATTTTAAGAGGTGCTTCATGATAGTGGTTTCTCAGGGAGAACTAAGAACTGGGAACTGGGATCCAGGAAAGCCCCACCATCCAACTGAGCAAGGTTTCCAAGAGAATGAGGAGCATTCACAGACATCTCTGGAAATCCTGCAAGAGGTGACTGAGGAAGCAATTGAGTAGAATATCTAAAAAGACAAACTAGAAGGAACATAATGTGGAAATCCAGGGAGCTCAGCCTTAAGGAAATGTCCCAGGTCTAGAATGAACTAATGGGTTCAAAACCCAACTCCACAGCAACCTCAGCCAACTCCCCGGCTATTAGGTTCTTTGTGTACAAAGCAAGGATTAGGAGGTGCCTACATCAGAGAACTGAGGACTTAATAGGAGTCTGGTACATACTAACATTTCTCATTGCCATTAACTCAGCAGGGAACAGACTTATCTTCCTCTCAAGGAAAGAAATGTCGCCTCTCTTAGTTGACAGAATCACATGAGCCCCAGAGGAGCACATGAGCCCCAGACAGACTTCCAGCCCCTTAAATGAGGTTTGGTAGAAAGAAATTTGGTACAAGGTCCAGGAATTAGGCAGTTACTCAAACCAGAGTGCAGCTTTAGGAGTGTAACTGGCAATGTGTTTGACTGAAGCTGGGGCTTCCTTCTCGTGAAGGTGTGTACTCCCAGGATCTGCAGGTGACACTTCCCCGTTTGAAAGACCAAGGGATCCCAAAGGTGTCAGAGAACTAGTGCAGAATTATAAGATTTGAGATGGGGGCAGGGAAACAATTGGAAAATATAAAACTGCAGGATTTGTCTCTCAAAAGATTTTGGAAACATTGGAAATTGTGCTCATCTCTATGATGTCTACCAAATCGCAGTACCTGTTAGTGTCAGGAAAAATCTGTATTTTTTTGCTATGGGTCATATTTTCTATGTAAATAAAAATTCATACTTGTGGGAAGAAAACAACCCCCTGCCAAACCCCTGGTGAGTCATTTTGCTATGTGGGTGACTGTGGCTATCGCATGGCAAAGGTGCAGCCATACTGCATAGATCTGAACTGAGGAGAACCTCTCCTGGAATGTGGGGAGGTTATCCCAGGAGCCAGTTAGAGGGTTCCATTGTGACAATAACCACAGTCTCCTCCCTACTTACTTGGTCTCACTTATTTTAATCCATTTGATTTTTTTCTGTATAGACTTCCAAGTTCAAATACTAATTTTCTCCCACTGGAATACAAGCCTCATGAGGGCAGTGATTTTTGTCATTCTGTTTATTGTTGTATGTGTCTAGCACATAGAAGAATGCCTGGCACAGAACAGGCATTTTGTAAGTTCAGGAGGCCTGGCTGACCCACCAGAGGGTGCATAGTGAGGGTAATGTTCGCACAGGGTTTTTGCTCCAACACTAGAGCCCCCTTGACTCTGATCTTGTTTGTTGGAACTTCTTAAATTTTTAAATGAGTCCCAGATTTATAGAGAAGTTGCAAAAATAGTACAAAAAGTCACTACCTATCAAATGATAATATTAACTTAAATGTTAACATTTTACCATTTTTCTTATTTTCCCTCTCTCTAGACCCCTCCCCACAGTTTAGCAATACTATTGAGAAAATTGAACATGTGGATGCCCCTTTAATCCTAAACATTTTAGTGTGTACAGTTGTATTTCCTAAAATCAAGACTGTATCTATAGTACACAATTACCAAAATTGTGAAGTTAATATTGGCACACTATAATTCTTTAATATGCCAACCTCATTCATATTTGACCAATTGTCCCCTTAGTGGACTACATAGCATTTTTGTTTTCATTTCTCAGACCCCGGATTCAATCCAACATTGTTTATTACATGTAATTATTATAGCACTTTAGTCTTTGTTTAAAACCTAGAACAGTCTATTAGAATTTCTTGAATGTTCAGTTCTTTAATTTTTTTTTGAAGCCTGCAGTATTTTGTAGAATGTCCCTCAATTGGAGTTTGCCTGATACAGGTTATACATTTTGGGCGAAAATTTCAAAAGCAATATTGTGTCCTGCTCATTGCACCATATGAGAAATATACGATGTCTTTTGCCCAAGTTCTAATGAAGTCTACATTGATTACTTGGTTAAGATGGTATCTGCCAGACCTGCACCACTTAAGTGTTCTTTGTCCCTTTATGATTATTACGGGTCTTGAGGAGAGATACGTAAAACTCTGTAAACATCCCATTTTTCATATACTTTCAGTTTGGGAAGATTTTCTTTCTACATATGCATATCCGCCATGCAAATTTTAACAGAGAGCTAGTTTCTGAAAATCTGGACTCAATAATCTAAGACTAAATTGTCACTTGACTCAACGTTTATATAAATCCAGTCTAACTTGCCTTCTCGCCTCATCCACCCTCTAAGTTATGAGTAAAGAAACTGGAATACATCTTAAAGACATGTAGAAGGGTGGAAGTTTTCAAGATATTATTTACAATACCAGATATCTGAGTCTAACAGGTACAAATAATTTTGTGTGAACAAAACATATTGCCTTTTTCCCCCCTGGGCAAAAATATTGAATAAAATTCTGAATTTGAACAATGTTTTTTGAAACAAAGATTTAAAAAAAAAAGATGAATCAACTGAAAAAACTTAAATTATATTTCCAAATTTTCCTTTGTTTATTTTCTGGATAGGTCCATCAAAGAAGTAAACTATCATTTTAGAACTCTTTTTGCACAAGAGAAAACAAGTGTAGGGACTGTGTGGTGAAAAACAAGTTGCTAATTAAATATTGAAAATTAGGGAGAAATCACCATCGAGAGTAAAAACATAAAGTTTTCATAGTAGTCATTGCATATAGCTATCCAATCACTTTTAATTTTAAAAAAGAACAAAATTTATATTCAAATTTCCCATCATTAGCCAGATACTGAAATAAATGAGACAAAAATTAAAATTTGTGCATAACCAACTCAAAATATCTCCCAGGAATTTTGTATAGAGGCCACCTTCTTATTCCCTTGACTCTGTAACTTACTATAGATGGGTAAGATATTTCTCTGTGCTTTGGTTTTCTCATTATTAAAATGGGGATGTGAATAATAGTCTCCACATTATGAGAGTGGAGTGGGAATTAATGAGTTCATGTATATATTGTTAGTAGGTGAGTGCTAGAATGGAGTAAATGCTGTGTACAGGTTACCCAGTGTAATCATTTAGTTAGTACCCCAAGGGTCACTAGGGCCACCTCCTAGATTCTATCTTACTAGGAGGACTGAGAGGACTCAGCATCAAATCAGACCCATAGCTATAATTTATTACATTGAAAGGAGATGAAGCTAAATCAGCACTGGGGAAAGGCACTTTGGTGAAAGTCCAGAGGAAAAGAGACACAAGTTCCCAAGGGTCCTCTTCCAGCAGCAGCACAGTATATATTTAGTTCCTCCCATAAGGAGTTGTGGCAGCACATGTGAGGTGTTTGCTACCAAGTAAGCTAATTAAAGACTCAAGGCCCAGAGTTTTTACAGGATGAAGATAAGGTGGGCACCTTCAGCCTAACAGCTACGAAAATTGCAAATTCCCAGAGGAAAGCAGAGTGTTGAACATGAGCCATAATGTTTACCAAACCATTGAGGCACAGTGAACTAGTCAAATAAGTTAGGGTTTAAGTTCTGAAACTCTCCTGAAATCCAAGTTCCTCAACTCCAACCTTGGAAACAGGCCTTTTATGGACATTAGACCTGTTATGTTAATTCTTTTCTATATTCTTAGATCTTTTTATCATACTACTGTCCATAAGGATTCTTGCTGAACACTTAACTGGTCATTTCCCTGTGGAATACTAATGTGACCTAGAAAGCATAAATTAAATTGGCGGATGTGTAGCAAGATCAGGTGCATGCTACCTCGTTTACTTCTAGACAATGCCTTCATGCAAATATTTTCCACATACAACAGAACTAAGACAACATAATAACTACCTTCTGCAGCAACATAAGGCATGATTTAAGAATAAATTAACTAGACTTAATGAGCAGCTTGAACTTAATTCCTCCGTCCCTTGCTTTAACAGATCAAATCTTCTAGTTACATCTTCTACATTTAATTGAGAAACAGGCTCAACTAGAACTCTGAACAGGTAACTGTCAATCAGGCTCAGATTAAAGCCATAAGTAGTCTAAGTCTTCTACAGGGGCAGAAGACTCAAGCAACCGCATCTGATAATGCCTATGAAACTTCCGAACCAGTATGTACTAATGATCTCCAAGCAAAGAACTCAACTACTGATGAAAGGAGTGTATTAATCCTTAATTCTACAAGAGGCATGTGGTCAGATAAGCTCATTTTATACTTATGTAATGCCAAACTTGGGCAAGGCAATGAGGTCCTGACCTTGAGAATTTACAATCTAGAGCAAACACAGACATGTGATATGAATAAAATTCAGTTAGTATGCATGGTAAAAATGCTATTGTAAAGGCTCCCCTGGGAATTTTGACTTAAAGTATTTTGCTTTGTGAGATTGAGCAAAATCATTTAACCTTTTTGGAGTAAATTTCTCCATTTATGAAGCCTTCTAGAATTGTGCTAAAATTGTAGGATTTCAATGAAGAAAAATTCTGTTCCTTTTCTTAGAATTTATAAAGCTGGTAAATGTAGATGAGATGGCTATGATGTCTCACAGATTTTTTGAAAATTAATTTTAAGATACTAAGACATTGGAAATGTTAATATTTTCTTCACTCAACAAATTTTGCTCTGGGAAATAAAGATGGTGAAGATCATTTCTTTAACCTCAGAACTACTCTAAAAGCAATATGAGCAGTACATATTTGTTGTGGTAGTCGTCAAAGGCAAGGTATGTAAACATTGTGATTTCTTTATCCATTGAAATATATTTTTAAAAGAAAAAGTCTTGTAGTATTAAATACTCTTCCTTGCTTCATTCAGACATGTGCAACAGTTAGCTGGTTTCTGACTTGTAACAGACCTGGGTAGTGCCACTGAGATAAAGGAAGAGCAGAGCCCTTAAATCACTGGCTTCAAACTTTGTTTGAAAAGTCATTTAACAATTACCAAGTAATTAGTATAGAGTTTTAAACTGAAGCTCCAAAATATATCACACTGCATTAAAGATTTAATAAAATACCTAACTGGACAGAGATTTTGCCTTATGGGTTAGGCAATCACAAAATTCCTAGAAAGCCCAAGGTTAGGCTGAGAGAATTGATGCATTGGTATTAATTAGATCTAAAAAAAAAAAGTGTAGCTCTAGTGAAAGGAATTATTGCTTCTATTCTGGAACAGAAATGAGGAGCTGGTTATTATGCAGTAAACGATTATGCTTACTATAAAATAAAGTTTAATAGAGTATATCTCATGAATTTACCAACATCTACATAATCTAAATTTGAATAAAATTGTACTTTTTAAAAAGCCATGTGGTAGCATATAGTAAGGAATTGAATCACTGGGTATTCCAATGAATTCCCTTCTAACTATGGTAGCAAAGCAATCAAGCAGACGGAAATTAGAATATCTTAAGTTAATTGAATCATTGCCAGGAAAAAGAAGAATGCAAATGATGATTTTGCACTTTGGACAATATTACCTTTACGCTCCATTTTGTCTCTAAATTTCTATAAAATGCCATTTTTGAGAAGCTAGAAAATTAAAAATATTACATTAGGATATTATGAGAGGAAACGACTTGAAGAAAGTACATAAGAACTTTTCACAGAAGCCATGGGATCCAAGGGAGGTGTTTTCAAGCTAGGGGAAAAAAATCCAGACTATTATTTTCTATTATTTTCCATTTTTCAATTAATATTTTGTTGATTATTTCTCCTTTAGCCCTCCCATCTCTTGTTAATGGGCTATTTTGGAAATGAAGTATTTTTGTACGTAATTAAAAAGCACTTTCTTGTGATGGCTATTGTTGAAAATTAAAGTAAAAACATACTAATGTTATCTCTTTTTATCTCATTTCCTAATCCATCAGTTGAGAAATACTATAGAAGCTACTCCTCAACTGGAAGTTCCACCAACATTTTTCATGATTCTTTGCATGTTTCATGATATTCAATCTTCAAGGATGTCCTCAAGACCAATTTGAAAAAAAAAATGAAATTAATTGTAGCATTTTTCAGACTCACTCAAGATCTCTGTTATTTTCAAATACCTCTGATACTGAAAAGGAAATCTGGAGGAAAGGATTCAGAATATTGAAACCCATTGTCAACAATAACAAAAAAAAAGAAATTTAGATAAGATATCACCCTGTCCATTAAATTAATAAACTTCTGACATTCGCTGTCCAGGATATATCCTAGCCAGCCATACCCAGCTAAGTCTCATCAGGTATTTATGACCACATAGATAATGCATTCATGGAAGACATTATGTTCGACATCATGAGGAATTACCCAATAATACATTTAAGCTGTCTTTCCAGATTGGTTATGGAATTTTATATGTTCTACATCTTCATTCCTCCAATAGTTAGCCCAGTAACATGTATCCCAGAAGATAATACTGATATTAGTGATTTTCCTCTTCTGAGACAAGAAATATTTGTTGTTATTGTTGTTGTGTCCCTGAGTCATAAGGCCAGGAAGAAAATAATATAAAGCTCTGAAAACAGCACATACATCTCTCTCCTTCCTTCTCTCTCTCTCTCTCTCTCTCTCTCTGTCTCTCTCTCTTTTGTAACATCACCATCAAAGTTGATTTAATAGCTTCAACTTTTAGCCCTCTAATACTTCATGACTTCAGGATAAAGTTTGAAACTTTGTAGTATCTCATTCATACATTAATGCTCCCTTTCTGCCATAGTTCCTTCTCCTCTTCACATATGTCTCCCTGTAACTGTTTAATCACACATCACATACAATGTGATTTGGAAGTCTTATAGGAAGGAGTAAACACCATCTTTCTAGGTTGGGAAAATTTAAAACAAAGAGGCAATGATATACGACTTCTTTAAAATACCCAAGAAAAAACAAAGAGACAATACTTATTTGAAAAAATGTGTATATACACAAATGTGAAAAGATGAATGAAAAAATATGAATATTCCTCCTAAGTAATTACCACATTAAATAGGAGAGAGGCCTTGGGCATGAAGAGGAGAGTCTTCCCTTGCTCTTTGGAGCTTGAATCCCAAGACAGGTAGCTATCTGGGATTCTCCTAATAGGGGTTGACCAATTCCCCACAAAACACAGATAAGGAGAAATTCAAGGAGTTTTGCAAGAATTCTGGGTTAAGTTTGAATTAGTTTATAGTTGGTTCCTAAAGATAACCAATTTCTAATAACAGCTATAAATTACTTTGTGGATATATCCATATTTTTAATACTTATTTTTAAGTTGTAGTTGAACACAATATCTTTATTTATTCATCTTTATGTGGTGCTGAGGATCCAACCCAGGGCCTCGCACCTGCTATGCGAGCACGCTACCACTGAGCCACAACCCCAGCCTGATATATCCATATTTATCTCAAGTTCTCCTTAATGTTTTGTTAAACAAATTCTGGTCTTTGGGGAAAATAAAGCGGTATCATATGGCTTTACTCAGGATGAGTGACATCACCTTTCAGAAGCCAATGACAAAGATAAAAGGCTGAGTAATAGTCCATCGTATATACGTATATATGTGTGAGTGTGTGTGTGTTTGTGTGTGTGTGTGTATATATATATATCACATTTTTTAATCCATTCATCTGTTGAAGGGCACTTAGATTGGTTTAGCTATTGTGAATTGAGTTGCTATAAACATTGATGTGACTGCATCACTGTAATATGCTGATTTTAACTCCTTTGGGTATAAACTGAGAATTGGGATAGTTGAGTCAAATAGTGGTTTCATTCCAAGTTGTCTAAGGAATCTCCATACTGCTTTCCATAATGGTTGTACCAACTTGCATTCCCACTGGCAATGTATGAGTATACCTTTTTCCCCCTTCTGCACCAACATTTATTATTGTTTGTATTCTGGATAATTGCCATTCTGACTGGGGTGAAATAAAATCTTGGAGTAGTTTTGATTTGCATTCTGTAATTGCTAAAGGTATTGAACTTTTTTTCATATATTTGTTGATTGATTATATTTCATCTTCTGTGAAGTGTCTGCTTAGTTCCTTAGCCCATTTATTGGTTGGGTTATTTGTTTTTTGTGGTGTTAAGTGTTTTGAGTTTTTATATATCCTGGAGATTAATGTTGTATCTGAGGTGCATGTGGTGAAGATTTTCTCCCATTCTGTAGGCACTCTTTTGATGTTTTTGATTGTTTCCTTTGCTGAGAAGAAGCTTCTTAGTTTGAATCCATCTGGATTCTAGTTCACAATGGTGGGGGGGATGCTAGGGAAGAATAGAATTACTTTAGATTAGGTAGAAGGGAGTAGAGGGGTATGGGGGTAGGAAGGATAGTACAATGAATCAGACTTTATTACTCTATGTACATGTATAACTATATGACTGATGGGATTCGATATCATGTATAACCAGAGAAGAATGAGAAATTATACTCCATTATATATGATGTATCAAAGTACATTATACTGTCATGTATAACTAATTAAAACAAATTTAAAAATTAAAAAAGGAGCTACTAGATCTACCCAACATCTCTGGAAATACCCAACAACATCAGAATATATATTCTTTTCAAGTGTACATGGAAAATATTTCCAGAATAGACCTGTGTTGGACCAAATAGCAAGTCTCCATAAATATTAAAAGATGAAAATCATGTGAGGCATCTTCCCCCACTACTATAGAAAGAAGCTAAAAAGCAGTAACAGAAGAGTAACACTCATGAGGAAATTAACCAGCCCATTCTTTATAAACAAATAAACAAATCAAAAAAGAAATTACAGGGAGATTATAAAATACATTGAGATGACTGAAAATGAAAACACAACATTACAAAAATGGAAAGCTTTCTTCTTAAGATTGAGAATAACACAAGGATGTCTTCTTTTGCCACTTTCAATCCACACTGGACTGAGATTTCCTCCAGGGCACTTGGGAAAGAAGTAATGCTACATTATTGGAAGGAAAGATGGGTGGTCGTCAATAATCAGTGGTTTCTTTGTTTACACTTGTTTTGTTTTCACTCTATGTTTGGGAGATGCTTACATTGTGATGTTTATAGATGTTCATTCACGGCAATACAATAAAAGTAATATCAACTCAATTACCCATTTTAGTGTTGTTCAGCATTATTATTTCTAATTATTTACTATTACAAAGTTTCTAAGAATGTTCTCATACATAGAATCAGTGCAGTTACTTAGTCAAATTGCTGAATCATAACACATGCACATAACTAACCATTATACGTAGTAAAAAAATTTTTTAGATTTGTTTAAGTAATTTACATCCCTAATAGGAATATATTGTGAAAAGTTGATGTTGTCATAATATATGCCAACCAGGAGGATGTGAAATAGTATCACACTGTGGCTTTAATTTTCTTTTTTCTTTCTTTCTTTTCTTTTTTTTTTTTTGTTTGTTTTTTTAGGTACAAGGGATTGAACCCAGGAATACTTAACCACTGAACCACATACCCAACCCCCATACCCTTTCTTAAAATTTTGCAAGAGGGTCTCCCTAAGTTGCTTAGGGCCTCCCTAAATTTCTGAGGCTGGCTTTGAACTTGCAGTCCTCCAGCCTCAGCCTCCTGAGCCACTTGGATTGTAGGCATGTACCACAGTGCCTAGTTCTTTCTCTCCTAATAAGGTTGAACATCTTTTTTTTTCCCTTTCCTTTTCTATTTGAGGTCCATCTAGTCATGTTTTTTTTTCTTCTGTGGAATGTCTATTTATGTCTTTTAACAATACTGCTATTTATTCATTTATCTTTTTCCAACTGAAGCATAGGTATTTTCCTATATTCATTATACTAATATTTTCCAGTTACATTCGTCATAATATTTTATCCCAAAATTTGCCTTGTTTTTTATTTTAAAATTCACTTTCAGTTGTCTTATTAGTCTAGAATTATTTTATGTCAACGTATTTGAATATATTTCTCTTTTTCTATTTGGTTTTCAGTTTTTTTTCTGCTTTAAGAAATCATGCATTATAATTCATGAAGATGCTTTCTTACAGAAGTCTTCAAGTTCTTGCATTTTACACTTAATACCAGTCCATCTGGAGCTTATTGCTGTTGACAGTTTGAAATGGGGATTCATTTCACTTTTCCACAAAATAATCTATTATGTCTTACTTTCACCTCGACCTGGTTTTTCTTAAGAGACTTTGGTTATCTGACCCTCCAAATAAATTCAGAATACCTGGCTAGGTTCCATAAAAAAGCCTTTTAAGATTTTGACCAGAATTTTTTTGAATCTGTAGATTAATATGGGGACTTTTGTCATCTTTCTGTTTATGGGTAAGGTCTATATGTATTAATTTAGTTTTTATTTAATGTCTTTTTGTGACTTTTTATTATTAGAGCTGCATAGTTATATGTAACAGTTGGGTTCATCCTGAAAAATTCATATATGCATGAAAATCAATTTCATTTCATAATTCTCTCCTTTCCCTTTTCCTCCTCCCTCCTCTAAATCATTCTTCTTCTAGACTTCCTTTGCTCATCTATTGATTGGTATTTGAGTGATTCTTTATGTTATCTTATCCTTCCTTCCCCCTTACCTTTATTTCACTGTAACTTCTGCATATGAGAAAAAAACATTTGACCTTTAAGTTTCTGAGTTTGGTTAATTTCACTTAGTATGATATTCTTCATTTCTATCCATTTACCAACAAATGCCATGATTTCATTCTTTTTCATGCCTTAGTAGAATATATCACTGCCGCAGTCCGGCTGCAGCAAAATAACCGGGGGGTGACGAATAACTTGTGTACATTGATACAGCAGGAGAGGGAGCCGTTTATTGCAAGACAGGAGCAGTATTTATACATTCCACACAGCTTATCTAATTAGCATAAACTAGATACATCAGTCAACCAATAAGGAATCTCCACACTTAATGGCTCGCTTTTGTTACTTCTCAAACCACTCCCTCTGGCATTTTGCCAGGCACCATCCAGACTTGTTTACGAACTCTAACATTCCCCTGGCAAAATGCCAGGTGTTATTTTGACTTGTTTACAGACTCTAACATATCACAATTTCTCAATCCATTCATCTATTGATGGGTATCTGGGTTGATTGAATAATTTAGCTATTCTAAATTGTGTTGTTATAAACATTGATGTGGCTTTGGCACTGTAGTTTGTCAATTTTAGATCTTTGGGGAAAATTCTAAGGAATGGGATAGGTGGGTCATTTGGTGATTCCATCGCTAGTTTTTTGAGGACGCTCCATATCGCTTTCTACAGTGGTTGTACTAGACTGCAGTCCCACCAACAATGTACAAGTGCACCTTTTCCCCTACAACCTCACAACAACTTTTTATAATTTTCCCCAAACAAGAGAAGAAACACATTTTCTAGATACCTTGTTTTCCCGTTGCTAGTGAAAATGATATCCTCTTTTTTTAACTGCCTATATTATTTCATTAGCTCTGGCTTAAGAAAAAAACAATTAGTTCGTATCACATCTGGAAAAAAAATTTTAAACCGCTCATATGTTTTCTAATGATTTATTTAAAGACTAAAGTTTTCTAACAGACCATCATATCATCAGTGGATGTTAACTGATTGTATTTTTCCCCCGATTCTTTTCCTTTTTCCCCTCATCTTATGGTTTGTACTTGTGCCCTACCTAGGGGGTGCTGTAACAAATTATTATATACTTGGTAACTTAAAACAACAAAAATTTGTTCTCTCATGGCTAATAGGCCAGAAGTCCAAAATTAAGGTTGGCAAACCATGAAGGGCTCCCATGAAGGGCTCCAGGAGAGAATTCTTCCTTGCCTCTTCTAGTTCTGGTGGCTCAAGCAATCATTGGCTTGTGGCAGACCACTCTAGTATCTGTCTTCTATCTTCACATGACCTTTATCTTTTGTGTAAAAATTACCTTTTCCTTTGTCAAATAAAAACACCAGCCATCAGAGTAAGGGTAATTTTATATGGAGATCCTTAACTAATTATAACTGCAAAGGTTCTATTTCTAGAAAATGTCACACTCTAAGGATGATAGTGGACATTAATTTGATGGGGACACTACTCAACCCACTATATTGGGATGGCTTGATCCTCAATACAGTACCAAGTTGATATCCTTTTTTCAACATTGAAGATAATATTTTCCTGTAGCTATTTCAGAAGATTTCAAGAAATAGAAGGTTGTCAGGAAAAGATAAAAAAAAGTTAATGCCATTTTGCTTTTTCAAGCTAAGCACTATTATGGAAAACTGGAGTACGATCCCATTTGAGCTGTCTTAGGATAATTTCCCAAAAGAATTACAAAAAAGGACATTAATTCCCGAGTTCTTGTTTTTTCTACTTCTAAGGAATGTTAATTCTCGGTGTATCTTTTAATATCTACATTGGGTAAGAAAGAGTGTATGTTAGGCAAGTGGAAGCTATTAGAAGAGGGAGCTGTTGTGTCCACAGAGAATACCCAACCCTGATAATATTACCATTCTCTCAATGGACTGACATCAGACAAAACTAAGATAGCTGAGGAAAGAAGCTGACCAACATTCACTTGACAAGTCATCTGATCAGCCTGATAGTTGAAAAAAAATCTCTCTACAAGTGGATGCTCCTTAGTGGATAAACATGGAGCCCAAAGACATGTGCCCTTTGCAGCCTCTCACATGGCTTCCTTCTCATGTTTCTTTCTCATATTCTTTGTCTCTAATCTTCTATTCTTCCTTCTTCCAAATGTCTGCTAAACAAGTCAACTCATTTCCAAACTCTAGAAGTCCAGGCCTACCTGAAGTTCAGGCTATTTTAACTCCCTATAAAATGAACTATCAAATGTTCTTCTTTTATGGCTTTTCCCATTGGGAGGATTTTCAACCCTATCTTTAGACACCATGGAATAGGGATGTAGTAATAGGGCTACAATACAGGGACAGATCAGTAGTATCAACAGACCAGACCAACATACCATCTTGAACCAAGACTGAGTCTTCCACACTCTGATAGTTGGTCATTGGAATGATTCCCCTACTCACATGAAGACATCTGTGTGAAATGAAGGGAAAGTGACTGATACAGCCAAAGTAGACCACAGAGGGGTCTGGTCACCACTTAGTACAATGTATTTGTGCTTTTTGGAGCTTTGGGGTTCTAATCTTGAAAGTATAAATCATTTCCATTTCTATTGGAAGTATTGCACCCAGCTGGTTTTAGAACTTAACGGATCTAATAAGAACCAATTTATGGGGCTGGAGTTGTGAGCTCTTGCCTAGCATGTGTGAGGCACTGGGTTCAATTCTCAGAACCACATATAAATAAATAAAATAAAGGTCCATTGACAACTAAAAACACATTTTTAAAAAGAACTAATTTATGGCAGGTGTGTTCATGAGATAATCAAATGGTGTTCCATGATCAGCTTCTCAGAGTAGTGGCAGACCACTCTAGTATCTGTCTTCTATCTTCACATGACCTTTATCTTTTGTGTAAAAATTACCTTCTCCTTTCTTTAATAAAAACACCAGCCATCAGAGTAAGGGTAATTTTATATAGAGAAGATTCCAAGAACATATTTTAAACATATTTTTAAAAAGAACTAATTTATGACAGGTGTGTTCGTGAGATAATCAAATGGTGTCCCATAATCAGCTTCTCAGAGTAGGGTCTAGAGTATCCCAGGAGCTGCTTTCAAATAATAGGTCTCATTACAAAAAACATTTTTAGAAACCTCAGGGTCTGTACTGTGTCTCTTTAATTGAAGTTTACAAGATTCTATACACAAAATTATCCACCACAGATATTCCCACCGCCTTCCATCAGCTCTATTATGTGATCTAAGCAGCAAGACTGCTTGCAGCTCAGCTTGGTCCTGTTGCAAAATTCTCTCTTGCTCTTGGCTCCATTCAAAATTATCAGTTTTTCAATACTCCCAATAATTGGGTCAGTACAATAATTTCTGAAGACAGTGATTCTAAAATTAAAATAGGATTTTATATTTTTCCTCCATGATCCCAACAGGTTTAACAAGGACCACATGAGAAAAAGGAAGGGGTTTCATTGGCATACTCAAGCCCATTGAATCCCTAAAACTGATGTGGCAGTTCTCTGAATTTCTACATGCTATATCTGTTTTGTCCTTTCCTGTTCACCATGCAGGATTAGAGTAGTGTTATTAATGTAGTGAGCAAGCACAGTACTCAGATGCCCATCAAAATAAACAAGATCCTTTCCACCAATATGTGACAGAGAACAAGAGAGTTATATCAACCTTGAGGTGGACAGTAAATATGTGTTTCTAAGACAAGGTGCCTTTGAACCTCATAATGAATGAGGATTTAAAAATATTTTTTCCAAATCTAATCAATGCACAATGCACCAAGTGCCAGGCATAGCCCTTATGATATTGCTTCAAATATATTAGAGATCACTGCAGGTTGTAATTTCAGAATCTCCACTTGGTCTTTCTTAGCAAAATGGTTCTTAATGCAGAAGACAGGGAACAAGGGAACAAATATCAATTTCTTCAAAATTCTTTTTTTTTTTTTTTTTGCAACAGGGATTGAACTGAGGAGCACTTAACCACTGAGCCACATGCCCAGCCCTTTTTATTTTATTTTTTATTTTGAGACAGTATTGCTAAGTTGCTGAGGCTGGCATTGAACCTGTGATCCTCCTGCCTCAGCCTCCTGAACTGCTGGGATTACAGATTGTACACCCTGCGATTTCTTCAAAATTCTAAAAATATCCTTTCCAAGTATGCACTACAGGCCATAAAAAAATAGTCATCAGTTGGTTTCACAGGTCCATACGGCTGACGTGAGATTCACTTGTGCCAATTTCCATTTATCACTTGGCCTCCACAAGCCTTTGCTCTGGATAGGATGGTATATTGAGTCTCTCAGTATACATTTTAGCTGAGAATCTTTCTCCGGTGCTCAGTCAAGCTGGTTACATGGCCTCAGGTCTATTCAGGGAAAGAATGGGGAAATGTTTATCATGGTAGTATGTTTTGTTTCCTACTCAAGGGGACCTTGTGCTACCTTCAGCTAGTGGGAAAACTAACTCAGATCTGAAAATTTGATGAAGGGTTATGATTTTCCATTGCAGCAATTGACTTCGCCCTTCATCTTGCCAGCTCTCAAGTTTTTTTCTGAATATACAAGTTAAACAGCATCCTACTTGACTGCCGAATCC